>NC_090739.1:23533323-23538410 GCF_036898095.1 Palaemon carinicauda
TTACGAATATCTTGGGCTTTTAGTTGGTTTATAGTTTTGGATAGTTCTGCTAATTGTAATTCATCTCTCTCGGATTTTACTCTCACTTCCAATATTTTCTTTATTAGGTGTTTGGTCTTTTCGGTTAGTTTCCCCTTGATCTTGTTTAGGAACTCTTCCACCTATCTCTTGTGCTGATTTCAATACAAATTTTGTTAAGTTATATATATATATATATATATATATATATATATATATATATATGTGTGTGTGTGTGTGTGTGTGTGTGTGTGTGTGTTTGTGTGTGTATGTGTTGTATACAGCACGTATAATACGGTAAGTGATGCACTGTAATATGTATAATAGCCTACATAGTAAAAAGACCAATAATTTATAGTAGATATTAGGTATTATTCAATGCATAATAGATTATTGAAATATATATTACTCTTTAAATCCATCTGTAATACAAACATGACTTTAAACTTAACATTGACCATACCAAGGGTAATAAGAACATGATTTCACGATCGAATATCTATTCACAAAATCCCCCATCAAATCTAATCTTAAACAATATCACAAAGAAGCAAACAAATAACAAAATAAAAACAAGCAAGGGATATAAATAGCATAGCCATGAAGTGAAAAATGGGTTTGTCGTGTTACTAACATCATGACATATCAACAAGTAACGCTAAGCAAAACATGCATTACATGAGTGAGACTTTGAAAGGTGTTTTCAATAGCGGAACTCCTCGTTGACTTGTTGATATGAATTCAGCTGTGTCCATTCACTGCATTTGTAGATAAGAAGAATTTATTGATAATGAAGATTTAGGTAAATATTTTACGGCATTAGATGGTGAGAATCGAAAGTGAATAAGCTGGTAATTTTTTAGAATCCTAGGTTGATTGGTAATTTGGTAATAACGAGAAATGTCAAACACCAGTGAAAGTTTAAAGGCAATACTTGCATCTTGAGGGGAAAAGGTTTGGGATTGAATGACTGATATACATCAGATATTCAGTTTTGACTTACATTAATGAAGAATTGCAGAGGTTTTTGACAGAATGATTCAGCGACTGATATGAATATACTATTTAAGTTTGACTAATATAATTGATAATTTGCAGCTATCTGGTAAAAAAGTTGAAGAGTTGAGAATGGATGTTAGGAAGATAAGAGAAGACAATGTGTATTAAAAGGGGAATGCCCATATCATTCTAACAGTCAGCAATGCTTGGTAACAGTGAAAAAGTAGAGACTGGTGGAAGAGAAAGTTGGATATCTTTTTTACCAAGGACATGGTTATAAGGTTATCATTCATGTTGTTAAATTAATATCTGTATAACTTACCTTAGTTATCTATGATACATCTGCAGCATTAATAAATCGAAACTTTTAAGTTAAAGCTGCTAGTATGTTATCATTGAGTTATCTTAGCATTAAAAATTGTATTAATTTTGCTATTAGCATCCAATTAAATGTTAAAATTATACCCTTCAAATTAGTCTTGGCTTTGGTGTAGAAATTGCAGTAAATTCTCCTGCATGCAAATTTCTTATTTGATCCGATGTAACGGTAATTTAACGAGCATTCTTTTTACGATGACACTTTTATCTTGAGCTGCAAGAGCCATCAGACGTCACGTGAATCCACCTGACTAAGCCACATAAATTCACATTGAAAAGAACTGGAATTTTATTCTTAGTTTTATATTTTATATATATTCCACACTTAGCAGTGATGAGCTTCAGTGAAGTCACGTGTAAAATTAGAAAATAAAAATAAAATACATATGTTGTGGACTATTAATAATAAATAATAAACTATAAATTTATAATAATTGAATATAGATATATCAGAGTTAACATTCTTGAGGGAAATACATTCCTATCAATATTTCTCTTCAGTTTTTTCAAATAAAGATATTCTAGAAAAGATTGTAATTCTTTTTCTGCCCCACTAGACTTACTATCACTCGCAATCAGCACCAGAGGTATTCGGAAGGCCTTTTGAGAGAGAGAGAGAGAGAGAGAGAGAGAGAGAGAGAGAGAGAGAGAGAGAGAGAGAGAGAGAGAGAGAAAGACCTCTGCTATGCTAATAGGCTAGTATAGCTCAACAGCTTGGTCGTAAGAAGTGCATTCTTGCACGAGGAAGAGATTTATATCTAGAGGAAGAGATTCAAGTTCAGGTTTTATGTGACGTCTCTGTTCTGGGTGGGAATTTTATTTAGATGTCCACTAACTAAAAATGTGATAGGTATGTATTTGTGTGTGTATATATATATATATATATATATATATATATATATATATATATATGTATATACATATATGTATATATATATATATATATATATATATATATTTATATATACATAGTATTTATATATGCGTGTGTGTATGTAAATGTCTATCTATCTATCTATCTATATATATATATATATATATATTATATATATATAATATATATATATATACAGTATATATATTTACATATAGTGTATATATATATATATAAATTATATATATACAGATATATATATATATATATATATATATATATATATATATATATATATGTATATATATATATACACTTTATGCGTGTGTATGCAAATATCAACCTATCTATCTATCTATACATGCATTCATGTATACATATACTGTACATATTATATATATATATATTATATATATATATATATATATATATATATATATAATATATATATAATATATATATATGCATATATATATGTATGTATATACATTATATATAATCGTATATATTTATGTACTTTGCCAATGGTCTTAACCCATATATCCTTACGACAGGTAACTCCTGTAGGTCTTCTAGAATGCGACTGCTACACCCACCCATTCTTCCCACTGACTAGTGTTCAGCGATCAACAAACAGACGTGGATGAGCCGTTTAATAGCTTGCTAACAGAATAACGAGGAGATATATCGACTAACGAAAAACGAGAAACAGCCAAGAGTCCACATGGCGGTGACTTCAAAGGAGGAGGTAAGGCATCAGAAGATATAGTCTTGTCATCCTCAAAGCGGAGGAATAAACGACTAAAGTAAAATGTTTTATCAAAACGAACGATCTCTCTACAGTATGTCTTCCATACAACTACTGTATCATACCCCCCCCCCCCCTCCCGCCCGGCTGCTGGGTACATATGGTAACTTTAGGAGCCGCAAAGATGGACCCTTTCGATTATTTAACTGTCTAAATTTGCTGTAGCCATCTTTCCGTATTGTAATTAGAAATTCATATTGAGGAATTTTTATTTTTGTATAAGACTCTTTTAATATTGTTCGTATTGCAATTATAAAAAGCCGTAGAAATTCCAAGACGTTATTTTACAGAATAATATAAAACAGTTATATTTGTAGAAAAAAACATGGTATATGAAGCCGAAAAGATCGAAATTGCAGGCCATCTCGTTCTTACAGCTAGAATAACTATTCCATGTTTTTGCAACTAAAGGAATATGGGTGATTCCAGACCTAGGCAGCGTGGCAACACCTAAACAAATAGTTAAGGAGGTTTCAAGGCGAGGAAAACGTGTAAAATACGAGGAAAGGAATATCTCTTTCCAATAGCGGTATATACATAACTAGATTATTTCTTTAGAGTCTTCTCGTCTCTTAAAAACATCGTATGTGTTCGGTAAAGCAACATGCACTGGTAGTACAGTGAAATGCTATTTGGAATTCCGGTTTCAGTTATTGTTGTATTGTTATATATATAATATATTATATATATATATATATATATTATATATATATATATATATATATCGGTGTGTGAGTATGTGTGCCGAGGGTAGATGGAAATAGTGTATTACTGTATATACCTTACAAAGATCTAAGTGCATGATATATAAACATGCATGTTGTATGTAATTTATATGTATAAATTTAAATTTTATATATATTGTATATAGATCTATCTATCTATCTATCTATTTATCTATCTATCTATCAATCTATCTATCTATCTATCTATCTATCTATCTATCTATCTATCTATATATATATATATATATATATATATATATATATATAATATATATATATATATATGTATATATATATATAAACTTTATCATTACACCACTGATAAACCAAATACCAAAACTATTTTCGAATGCAAATCATATGGCACACGAGGGAATGCAACTGAACTCGTAAATTCTCCCATAGACGAGCAAAAATAACAGAACTATACCATCAAATCCCCTTGAGGAGACAAGCCAGAGGAGAGTAGTTATCTCAAATAACCTTTTGTTTACGAGGCTTTGCAACCGAAATTCCACTGAACGAAGCGAGACAGCACATTGTCCGAATGAGGTATAATTCACCTTAAATGTCGCGAGGAATGAGCGCGCTGGACGTCAGTGGCAGATCCGCGGCCCCAAACGATTACAAGCATGTGGTGTGCATCGTGTTATGATCTGAGTGAATAGTTGCGTGCGCGCGTGTGAGTTTCTATGTGTTACGAGGACTGAGCGGAGGTTTTTTTGCGTGGGTAATGGTTTGTCTGGAGAATGCCAAATTAAGGAGAAGCATCTTCTCTGTTTTTATGCATTATATTATATATATATATATATATATATATATATATATATAATATATATATATATATATATATATATATATATTCGAAGTTTGAAACTATTATAATACAACATTCTCTCTCTCTCTCTCTCTCTCTCTCTCTCTCTCTCTCTCTCTCTCTCTCTTGGGCATGTGCTCTCTAAAGTAAGATGCTATTCAGCCGTTACCTCTCGGTAATCTAGAGAAAATTCCCCGTGTCTTAACAAGGCATTTTTGCCTTATGACATTTCTTAAGGACCCACGAAAAATAGCTACGCAGAGAGAGAGAGAGAGAGAGGAGAGAGAGAGAGAGAGAGAGAGAGAGAGAGAGAGAGAGAGAGAGGGGGGGATTTTCGATGTCTCAATGACATTTTAGTCCATTCACGGAGATTCCATTTGCTCTTTGGTAGGGCGAATTAGTTTAAATGTTTAGAGTTTTTATGATTTTGTTCAACTTATTCTTGAATTCGTTTACCGTGTTTCTGAT
>NC_090739.1:23538910-23541410 GCF_036898095.1 Palaemon carinicauda
ATATATATATATATATATATATTATATATATATATATACATACATATACATACACACACACACACATATATATATATATATATATATAATATATATATATATATATATATGTATAATTCCGGTCACGCTCAGCAGCATTGCCAAACGTATAAACACTCGGTTTCTCCCCGCCCCTCGGGTAGGGATAGAGGTTGTAGTCATACCCTAGTGAGAGAGGTTGTTGTTAGAAAATGGGGGGAATGGGAAGAATTGAATGTGTGTGTGTGTGTTTACGCATATGCGTGCGTTCGCATATTTATCTAAATATGTAACCGTCATTTTCACAGGACGTGTAAAGTAGGCCTACTCGTAGTTAATCTATAAAATTTGCCCCTCCTAAAAGAAATTTTGCCTTTCAGTAGTGGATTTAACCACAAGACATTCACGTGATTCTCAAGTAGTAATAATTACGATGTCCCTCATCCAACGTGAATATTACTCCGCGTTCTTTACCACCTCACAAATACTCTCATTTTCATCTACTTGAAAAAACACATCTTTTAACTATTCCGAACAAAAGCACACGCCACGCAAGGCCATAAAACTCCTACAACCTCCCTACACAGCAGTTGCAACATAGGGCCTCTAGAAAGGGAGTATTTTTACTTTTAAGGCAAAACACAATGATTGTAATCGTATCCCGTTGGACGAAGCCGACGCCATAAAACAAGAGTTTTTTTTTTTTTTTATGAAAATGGATCGCCGTTTCGGTTGTCGTCTCCGCTGTCCGCCATGAAACGGCATCTCTCTCTCTCTCTCTCTCTCTCTCTCTCTCTCTCTCTCTCTCTCTCTCTCTCTCTCTCTCTCTCTCATCAAAAGAAAGGTAAGAAGAAGAAGGCGACCTTCAGTGTAGGGGTGGGTGTGGGCCACTCCCTATAACGGCCCACTAACAGAGGAGTATCCTCGGAATCCCCAACTCTACGTTCACCTGAGTTACGGGCGTAATTATCAAGGCATCTTTCCTCATTCGTAGCGAGCGAGACGATTTATGAAGATATTCGGTCTGTCTGTACTAAACAAGTGCTGAGTACCTTTAAACATTATCAAGAGAAGTAGATTCAAAAGAGTTGGCCAATTTGCGGAAACATTACATTCATCACGGCTAAAGTACAGCGGGTTTCGAAAGACACTCGGAGACAGAGAGCCGGGAGTGGGTGAGCTGACGACGTCTGTGATTTCCTATACATTTAAGGAAGATGATACTTCTGGTAATGGGTTCGGACTTAATAAGAAAATCGCATGAGATTTACTTAAGAAGTTGTAATTGAAGGTATGATAGTAAAAGTTCGAGTACACATATTTAGTTGATCAAGTTCAGTTATATTTTTAGTTGTTTATGCATTTCTCCCATAGTTTCCCATGTAATGGCTCCAGGAAAAAAAAAGCTTCACAAATCAAATGCAGTGTTAAATGACAAATAACACTATTAACATTGATGATAAAGATGGTAATAGCAATACCATGAACACATGAACACTTTTCGCAATCGCATTTCATTCATTCGTTGAAAAAATAACACTTGGAAAATATGAAAAATAGATGATAATAATGAAAAAAAATACATGAAAATTAGTCGGTTTTAAATGAAAAGCACATCTAAAGGCGAAGAAATTTTCAGGATATTAATAAGCATTATCGGACAGAAATAGCACACAAATAACTAGAATGCTTTACCGAGTAAGTAATATCAATACTGCATTTTGTATGGAAAGCGAGAGCCCGGTTTACAAGACCGTGAAATTTAATATCAGCATTTGAAGTAAAAACGTAAAATTGTTTAACCCACGAGTTTGATAGTTTGGCTTTGTTGACTTGATAGAGATCTACTGTTTGAGAGAGAGAGAGAGAGAGAGAGAGAGAGAGAGAGAGAGAGAGAGAGAGAGAGAGAGAGAGAGAGAGAGAGAGAGAGAGAGAATTTAATAGCGTGAAGATAAGCTATTTGGGATGCTAGGGATATAATTGCGATAATATATTTTCGAGAAAGAGAGAGAGAGAGCATGACAAATTTTAGCTATTTGAAACGTCAGAGAGATTATGACTATGATATATCATAGAGAGAGAGAGAGAGAGAGAGAGAGAGAGAGAGAGAGAGAGAGAGAGAGAGAGAGAGAGAGAGAGAATGTAATGATAAATCAGATTCCCTCTCTTTACACACACACACTATATATATATATATATATATATATATATATATATATATATATATATATATATATATACATATATATATATATATATATATATATATATATATATATATATATATATGTGTGTGTGTGTGTGTGTCTAGCAAAGGCGTAAAAGGGAAGTTTTTAACTATGACCAGCAAAAGGCAAGTTTTTAAAATACTAATACCTGCAAAAGCGTATATGGGAAGTTTTTGAAATATTAATACCTGCAAAAGCGTATATGGGAAGTTTTTAAAATACTAATACCTGCAAAAGCGTATATGGGAAGTTTT
>NC_090739.1:23546410-23548910 GCF_036898095.1 Palaemon carinicauda
CAATCTAGGGGTTCGTTCAAAACCCTTATTTGATGTCTCTGCATTTTCACTGAACATTATCTTAGTTTTACTCATATTCATTTTCAGTCCTACATTTCTTGTCTATTCAAATCTTTTATCACCTTTTACAATTCCTTCCATGATTCACTAAAGAAAACTATGTCATCTGCAATTCTTAAGTTGTTAAGGTATTCCCCATTGTTATTAATTCCTACGTTTTCCCAATCTAAATTCTTAAAAAAGAAAAAAAAAAAACTTCATTTAGGTATGCTGTAAATAATTTAGGAGAGACGAGATATCCCTGGCAAACTTCTTTCTCAATCGGAATTTTCAAACTATCTTTATGTAGTTTTAGGATTGTTGTACTTCCTGTATGGATACCTTCAAGTGTTCTAACATAAAATTCATCTATTCCTTGTCTTTGAAAGCTTTCATTACCGTTGAAGTTTTGACGCAATCAAAAGCTTTCTCATAGTCTATAAATGCCCTACCTAGTGATTTGTCATACGCTTGATTTTTCCATTAGTTGCTTGATTACATGGATATGGTCAGTTGTTGAATACCTATTTCTAAATCCTGCCTGCTCTCGTGGTTGATTAAAGTCTATCTGTCTTTCTATTAGGCTTAATATGATCTTTGTAATATTTTATACATTACTGAGAGTGAACTTATTGGGCGATTAATTTTTCAGGTCCTTTAAGTCTCCTTTTTTTTGTGAAATTAGCATATGATTCAGTTTTTCCAAGCTGTAGGTATATAACATTCTTGTAGACATTTTGTGCAAAGTTTCTGAGTGGGGACACTAACGTGGTGAAATGAGATGTGTATCGCCATGATCAGCATGGTCAGGGACACCAATACTTGGTTGGTTTGCTGTGAGCGATCAGACTAAAGTTTCCTACCATCACCAATCTACACTTGCCAAGTGGTGATGGAAATGGCCAAACCCCTGACATGACTAAGGATATGTCTGAGTCCTTTGTCTTGCAGTAGAATAGAAATGCTGCATTTTGTTGATATATATATATATATATATATATATATATATATATTATATATATATATACATACATATTATATATATATATATATATATATATATATATATATATATATATATATATATATATATATATATATATATATCCTCTTCGTACCCCACAGCTGCCATCCGCAGAAGGTCGAATGACATGGTATGGGATTCACTGCTTTAGTCACAGAGGAGTTTCAGAAAAAAAAAAAAAATGGCCAATGCCGTCTCCTTCTTCTACCGACTTGAGCAAACACTGGTCACTCAATTGTGAGCCAAGAATTGTACCGACGTACTACGAGAGAGAGAGAGAGAGAGAGAGAGAGAGAGAGGAGAGAGAGAGAGAGAGAGAGAGAGAGAGAGAGAGAGAGGTGTTTAATAGGAAAGTTTTTCTCGTGAAGTTGGCCGGACCAGACGACCATAAAGGCGCATTAATTTACCCTTTTTGTTCTCTTAACCTTACGGGAGAAACAAAGAAGAATTTCCTGCTATTTATGTTTAGGAAGAAGGATTGGACACTTGAGAAGAGTTTCTTTTTAGGAAAAAAGAACTTTTGTTTAGGAAGAAGAATTTAAAGCAGAAAAAGTGGTCCTTAATATTTATTTTTAGCGCTAAAATGGGGACTTAATGAAATAGAATTTTCTTAATGTTTTCTGGTTTTAGGAAAACAACTCTTTAGGAAGAAGAAAGTAGTTTCTTTTCGGATATATTTTAGGGAGAAGAAGAGAAACGGGGGGGGGGGGATTCCTTGATATTTATTTTAAAGAAATAAAAGAAAATAGATAGTTTCCAGTTATTTCGATTTATAAAGAGAATGAATCAGAAGCTGAACAAATGAAGAATGTATAACATTTTCTCTTCCGGGTGAATAAGAAGAAGAATGAGAAGCGCCATTTAAAAGAAAGAAGGGAATTAGTATTGGACACTCGACGTCAATACCTTAGCAACCGAAGACAGCATAGCGATTAAGCGTTCGTTATAGCTCCGAATCACGGAACCCTAGAGAAGAGAGAGAGAGAGAGAGAGAGAGAGAGAGAGAGAGAGAGAGAGAGAGAGAGAGAGAGAGAATAATTATATTTTCTTATTGATAAGGCTCGTGTGTTCTGTTGTGTCTACTGGAGTGTCCACCAGTACTCGGCATAATTTATTCATTTTTTATATTAGGCTTTTTCAAAGTTTTTTTTTTTTTTTTTTTTTTTTTTTGCATTTATAGCGTTTCATCATATGAATCTTCTTCTTCTTCTTCTTCTTATTATTATTATTATTATTATTATTGATAATAAATCTCAAAGCTTTTTATGTATCATTGGATTCTTCTTCTTCTTCTTCTTATTATTATTATTATTATTATCATCAATAGATCGCATGCCCTGAAGCACAAGAAATTTATCCTTTAACTGCGATCTCGTCCATCATACTCTTGGACTCCATTTAGCATTTAGCCATCTCTCTCTCTCTCCTCTCCTCTCT
>NC_090739.1:23551410-23681410 GCF_036898095.1 Palaemon carinicauda
GAACAGTAACATTAGAATCAAATTTCCTATATGAACTATAAAAACTTTATAAAACATGAGGAAGAGAAATAAGATAGAATAGTGTGCCCTAGTGTACCCTCAAGCAAGAGAACTCTAATCCAAAGCAGTGGAAGACCATGGTACAGAGGTTGTGGCACGACCTAAGACTAAGAGAACAATGGTTTGATTTTGGAGTGTCCTTCTAGAAGAGCTACTTACCATACTAAGAGAGTCTCTACTACCGTTACCAAGAGGAAAGTAGCCACTGGACAATTATAGTGCAGTAGTTAACCCCTGGGTGAAAAAGAATTGTTTTGCAAGCTCAGTGTTGTCAGGTGTATGAAGACAGGAGAAAATGTAAGGAATATTTAAAGTGAACCGTAACCAGAGAGAAGGATTCAATGTATGACTGTCTTATTAAGTATTTTAATAACTAAAATAAGTGAAATTAAAACCTCTTTACTGGTGTGGTGTGAATAGTTTATTAAACCAAGAAATATAAAAATTGAATAAATTAGAATAAATAATAGGTTATATACAACTCCTTAAACTCACTTAATTGAAATATGATTAGTGTGTGTGTGTGTGTGTGTGTGTGTGTGTGTGTGTGTGTGTGTGTGTGTGTGTGTGTGTGTGAATTAGTTAACCGTTTCTCAGTTTAGGTAAAAGCGAGTAAAATTATTACATATATTTATTCTATAAGCTGACATTCAGTAAATGTGTTTTAAACATATTCAGTAAACATGTTGTCATTGTTCAATTTGAGGATCACTCAATTGCTGTGTCCTCTAATTATCATTAAGCCTAAGTGGTAGTTCTGAAATAAAAGTTTTAACGATAGTATTTTGACATGTTCGTATTTTTCTCACCATTATGCTAGAAAATTGCCTTATCAGTATACTCATTTGACTGATCAAAGACCATTACTTTAATATTACCTAACACCGTTTGGACTTCTGAGATGACTCTGATATCAAGTTCTTGGTGAAAATGTCAAAATTGCCTGCAAATGTCAACAAAATGTAAAGGGGGAACCATTCCCAGAGGGCTGGGTTGTCCATTGCCAACACTGCTGATAAAGTAAATAATTAAATCTTGGCCTTTATAGTACTACTTCTGAATTATATTGAACACTTTACTTTTTATATATCAAATTGAATTAATAAATATATAAAAATACCCCAGTAGAATATATCAAAAACAATTTTAAAGGAATTAAAAAAATAAGTTGAATTTTTCTACCGAAAAAAGTGGTTGGTATACCTGACTGTCTTGTCTGTCGTCTGCATTTGGATCGAAAACAAAACATTCCAGAGACTTTCCATTTCGAGCTGTTTATCCATGAAGGAAAGGGCTAAGGCATCGCCCTTTTCTTCGTTATGATGCCATTATCGTGAATTTTAAGGTAGGCCTCCTATTGTACATCAAAGAATTTCAGCAGAGAAATGCCCCGGTAACCTGATATTTCGGTTTTTTAAATGACGCCGAAAGATGACTCATTTTGTCACTCTACTCCTTATCAGGAAGCTTCGCGTGACATATATTTAATCACCTGTTTTATATTGTGGAGTGAAACTTATTCATAAGATCTACTAAAATTACGTTACCTTTGTGATGTTATATTAGGCCTATTATTTATACTAGGCCAAGTGTTTAGTTTAGGCCAGCTTAGGTCACGTTTCGGTTTCATTGTAGTGTATTACAGGGCAATGTAACCTAGGAAATGGTTTGGCTACGGCAAGACCAAACCTAGGAATACAGTAGTATGGTAACTATTGTATTATTTTCGTATCTTAAGGAGCTTAGGTCAATTGTTGTATCTATCTACGTGATGGGATATCTTGTGGTTAGGTGTAGGCTAACATTGTGGTTGATGATGTACTCAAATTCTGTGGTTAGGCCCAGACCAACCTCAGCCAGTTCTTAATTTTCTGAGCCTACCGTTGAGGGCTTATAGCCTAATTTTAGACGTATGTAGACTGTTGTGTAAATTATTTATTAGTACAATAACCTCAGTGAAGGAAATGAGAGGTGCTCTTGGTGTATTAGAAAGTAAGGTAATTCTATACAATAGCTCCGCCAGCAAGTTATCAAATTTATGTACTTTCACTAAAAAGGGAAGTCAAAGGTTTTGTTCGATATACAAATCTAAGTGGCGCTAGGTCTAGAAGTGGTTTAAAAATAAAAATTAAATTTGACCCACTTGAAAAAACTAAGCCCTTCAACTTCATAACTCTCAAATTCCTCTTCAGACTGAGATCTCGTTTGTTCGTTTGTATGTTAAAAACATAGATTATGTCATTATTACATCATCGACATATTCTACGTAGCAAGACGTCACCCAAACGTCATAGTTTTTAACCAATGATGATTATCCACATTTCACTTGGGACTAGCATTTTAACAAAACTAGAATCGAGTGACTTATGAATACTCAATCAGGTGACAGTTTTACTATTAACTTAAAACTTTTCGATAATTTTCTCAATTTCCACAGCTAATTTTTCAGTCTTTTGATAGCCATGGAGGCGTGTGAACCTTTAACTTCTGGTGCGGTTTCTCATTTACCATCTACTTTGACGTCAATTTGTGTAGATTTTCTCCCAAGTACTTGTCTTAATTGTTAATTAGATTATGAAGATTTTGTTTTCATTATTTTGGTAACATCAAAAGAATAATAAAGTACTGCCAAGATCACAGTGTTATTAAAAGTGAAAGTCACTATTTGCCCCACCCGTGGTTCTAAGTGCCGTCTTGATATTAAGAAAAAAAAGCATTTTGGTGTGACAGAAAACAAAAAGAAAGTGAAAAAAATGTGTAGTTTTTACGTATCCATTTTTAAGGGAACTTGGTTTGAAAAGTCTCATCTAGATATAGAATCTAATTTGTTACTTGTATATAATTATGTTGGTGTTGAATTTAGTTATAAATTTGTTGAAAATGAGTCAAGAATTTCTCACAAAACTATAAATGATTGGTGCTCATTCATTCGTGAGGTTAATGTGCATTGGGTATTGAGTCGGAAAGGTGCAGCTCACCTTTACCCTCCAACCTAAGTAAGTACATAAAGGGTTTTAGACTATCTTATATTTAATGTGGCTGTGTAAGGGGGGGGGGCACAGGGGGGTGAACCCCCCTCGCTAGGTAAGGTTACGGCTGCTAGGTTAGCTTAGCTTAGCTGGTGGGCTTGTTTATTGCTAATTCTACATGTGCCATTATTCGTATGTTAAAACGGGTTCTTTAATTCATTCCCCACCCAAAAACCAGGCTTTCCCACTGGGGGTCCCCCAAGATTGTAAAGTCTAACAAATAGGGTAAAAAGACTGTTCCTCCTGAAATAAAAATCAGCTTTAGATAAAGCACTAATTAATTCATCAGAAAAAAAAAAAATAAAAAAATTAGTGGCGGAGCTATTGTTTAGAATTGCCGAAAGTAATTTGAGCAGTTTTTGTTGATATTTGCTGAAGTAAATATTCTTCAAGTTATGTAGTCGCTTTATTTGGTGATTATTTTATAACTGAAAAATCATATTCTATATGGAAAAGAAATGGATACTACCTAACCTTACTGAAGACTCGTTCTTACCTATGGGGGTTGGTGGGTGTATGCTGCCTCACAATTCTGTAGGACTCCATGTACTTACTTTTGTCTAAGGTATACTGTATCCTTGTGTTGGCTTCCCAATTAACTCCCTTCTGAAATGGTTTTTTTTTTAGATGAATCTAGTTTCTATTTAATTACAACTTGAAAAGTAATACTTTCCGGCATTTTTCACATCAAAATCAATCATAACACACCAGTAACCTCTTAATTTCTCGAAAGGGGAATAGCTGCATATTTGGCATACAGTACTCCCAACATCCACATCCACGCTTGCAGATATACGGAAGAACCGTTTTATAATGTCGGAGCTAGCATCTCTTTGGAAGTAAAGGTAGGCGATCGACCCCCCAAAAAAAATGTGACGGTGAAAAACTCGGATTGGCCACTTGAGGATAAAGCAAATGGTGCCCAGTTCCAATGGTGCAAAAAATGGAAATTGTTATCCATAGAGAAATGGGAATTTTTATTAGTTATCTAGGATATTATTTGTCTCCACCTATAGGACATGTCTGAGGCTTTTATTCTGCAGTGGACTAGCTACGGCTGATGATGAAGATAGAATATGGGCTTTAAAAGATTGTGTTTGAAAGAATATATTTAAATATGTCATTTCTAGTCTCCTGACTAATGTACTAATATACTACAGTATACTAAAGAGACTATTTTATGTCATGTTCTGATCTACAGTACTCTAAAAATATTTCCTTTGGTAAGCATCGAAAGGCTATACGAGTTAGGGTAACTGACTCACGGCCCTTACCAATTCACCAGCCTTGGGCTGATTTCAGAAAACTAGTAAGAGATTATTAGTTATATTAAGCACAGTAACAACCTTTAGTAGATCCATCTTATGTAAAGTAGAAAGTGAGATTTACGTCAACCTGTTCAACAGATAAGCATTTGCAACAAGTTTGAACTTCTTAAGTTCTACAAATTCAACTGTCCGATTAGGAAGATCATTTCACAATCTGGTTGCAGCTGGAATAAAACTTCAAGAATACTTTGAAGTATGGAACCTTGTGATGGAGAAGGCAAGACTTTTAGAATTAACTGTATACTGTACCTATAACTATGTAAGTGATGGTCAGACTTATGAAAAATCCTATTCAACATGAATAAAGAGGTAACTGAATGGTGATGCCAGAGATTAATATCCAGATCAGGAATAAGAAATTTAATAGACCACAAGATTTTGTCCAATTGATTAAAATCAGACAGAAAGCACTACTCAAAAACATCGTAAATTAAAGAATTAAGACATTTCCTCATGATAGATTGATCACCTAAAGACTTAGTATGCCAATTTTGTCCGCAATTGAAGAAGAAACAGACTGGTTGTTTTTCCCAAAAGTAAATTTGTAATCAAGATTCACACTTAGAATTCTAAGTGAGTTGTATATAGCTTTGTCAATGCAAAGATGTGGATTTTGAGGAGCCACTTTCCTTGACCTTACAATCATACTTCAAGTTTTATTAGGGTTCAACTTCATCCCTCATGATTTGCACCATGCACTAATTTTAGAAATTACTGGATTTACGATGCCTATCAACTCTACATCCTCTTGAGGCTTATTGTGTACAGTGATTTGACTACACATAAAAGCAGTGAGTTGATAAGGTTGATTAGTCATCCTGATACTGTTGTGTATGGGTAATTATAAACACGTCCAGACTTTTATATTATGGTAGTGTAGGTTATCTGCCACTTATACTCTCTAAGGCTAATTAGGTATTATTGTTATTGTTATTATTATTATTATTATTATTAATATTAATATTACTTGCTAAGCTACAACCCTAGTTAGAAAAGTAGGATACTATAAGCTCAAGGGCTCTAACAGGGAGAAAAGATGGAGAAGAATTGTTTGGTAATCTCATTGTTGTCAGGTTTATGAGGACAGAGGAGAATGTGGAAAGAATAGGCCAGACTATTCGGTGTATGTGTAGGCAAAGGAAAAATGAGCCGTAACCAGAGAGAGGGATCCAGTGTAGTATTGTCTGGCCAGTCAAAGAATCCAATAACTAGCAGTAGTATACAGTATTTTGATGATTTACCTGTGCTATGTCTCTGGGGGTATTTATTCATACCATAATTGAGGTAACATACTACCTCACCATAAATGTTAGCATTTCTATTTTGTGATGTTTATCAGTGTTAGAATCACACACTTCAGATATCATTTATTGGTTTTAGATTCCAGTTGTTCACTTTATTTTTGCAATTCTACCTTTGATTAAGCAGTCTATATGGAAGTGGCGTTTTGATAAATGAAAATTGAACTGCATCACATAGAGAATTTTAAGGCAAACCCAAGTCATCTGTATCAATATTGATCTCCTTGGGTAGTTTTTAAATATTCAACTTAGCCGGTGAATATATAATAGCTGCTACTCAGCGGCTCGACAGAAAACACACTAAAAAAACTCGCGAGCGATCGCTATGAAGGTTGCGGGTGTGCCCACCAGCGCCAACTATCGGTCAGATACCACTCTTGCATGTAAACAAACCCTTCAATTCTTCTCTGTTGACCTTGACGACAAGACGTATCAATACTCGCTGTAGAACCTGGAGTTTTCTCGACATATTTGGTGAAGTACTTCATTTTGGTTTGAGCTTTCGCAGTGCAGGTGTTTTTCCTCAACATAAACTCTTGAACTCTTTATTGAATCAGATTAATTGTTGATGACTTGGATTTTGGAATTTTCTTTGACTAATTCAAAATGGCTTACCCTTCACAAGTACCTAGATTTCGGAAGTGTAATGCTAGGGACTGTAATAGGCGTCTTCCAAAGGCATCTCTCGACCCACATACTGTGTGTTCCAATTGTCGGGGTAAAACCTGTCAATTGGGAGATCGGTGTGAGGAATGCGTGGGCCTTTCGGAATTCGATTGGCTCGAATACGATAAGTATGCACGTAGGCTAGAGAGAGATAGGGTAAGGAGGAGTTCATCTAGGTCTGTAGATTTTTCCTCTCCACATGCCCCTGAACCTAATCTTTCCCCTGTAGTGGTTGTTCCTAACCCCCCTTCTAGCACTCAGGAACCATCTATGCAAGACATGTTACGTGCTATTCATGCCTTGGGGGAAAGAGTTGAAGCGTTAGCAACTGATCGTAATCAACTCATGGCTGACGTGAAGGAACTTAAGTGTCAGAGTGCCACGGCGGAAAGTGGGAAAGTGATTAGTGCGCAAAGTGTTGTGAACAGTGTTGCGACCGAGGGTTCGTCTGTTCGTGCCTGTCGTTCACCAAGTCCGGGACCTCTTGCAAGCTCCCAAGCCCAGGGGAGAAGTAATGTCGTACGACTTATGGGTTCGAGAGGCCTTGATCAGCGAACAGACGTTCCCTCTATGGTATCAGGCGTATCTCACCAAGATCGCCCCTACCATAAGACGAGAGAGCCCATTTTCTCCTCGTCTTCCGAAGGCTTTTCACGCAAGAAACCGTGGAGCAAGGTTTTTAGGCCTCTTAAACGGAAGTCGGTCCCTTCAGGACAGGTTCAGCGTCCTGGATGTAGTCTTTGGGACAGTTCGGACCCGTTGCAGTCATCGGATGACTGCTCGCCGCCTAAGCAAGGCAAGGTTGTGCCGTCTCAGACGTTAGCCCCGTCGGTTACCGCACCCATTCCCGTGGACCCTAAATGGGTTATACTGCAGGACATGCAGTCTAAGCTTGCCTCCCTTATGGAAGACTATTCTGCCGATAAGGTTTCCGTTGAGCCTAGCCGTTTATCTCATCGAGATCCTGGCCTTCAGCCACTAGTCAAACGTTCCTTTATGCGTCCTGTTGACGTTGGTGTAGCCAAGTCACGTCAGTCAGTTTGTTTAGAACCACACTCGATGCGGTCTCGTGTGGATTTTCAGCCGCATTTGGACGTTAGGCAACTTGCTGATGCTCCTGTTGACGTTCAGGACGTTCGCCAACCATCGGAGTTGCCTTGTTTTGACGCTGAGCGTCAACATCCGCAGTCTAGAGTTGTTTTGACTGCTCAGACTAGGCGGTCAAAGCAGTCTCGGGTGGACGCTGTGCGTCCTCACGCACCTGTTGTTGTTGACAGTTCACAAGCAGTTACATGACGTTGCGTCCTGGTCCGCTACTAATGTACCAGTGCGTGTGGACGCTGCGTGTCAAGCATTGCCAACCCCTTTGCTTGTTTCTCAGCAGTTGTCAGATGAGGAACCTTCAGATGAGGACGTTGCTGACCCTCAGCCTGAGGATCATCCTTCAGATATTGATGAACCCAGAACAGTTCCGCCATCAATGGACTTTAAGAAAGTCATGTTAATTTTTAAGGAGTTGTTTCCCGATCACTTCGTCTCTGTTGCTCCTCGTTCGCCGCCGTCTGAGTTTGTTTTAGGCGTACCTGCTGACATGCCAGCCTTTACAAAACTTGTGCTCTCTCGCTCATCCAAGAGAGCTTTACGGCTTTTAGGCCATTGGTTGGAAACCAAGAGGAGTTTGGGGAAGACGGCCTTTGCCTTCCCTCCATCTAAACTCTCGTCTAGATCGAGCGTCTGGTATGCCACGGGAGAAGTTCTCGGCTTGGGAGTCCCTGCCTCTGCCCAGGGCGACTTCTCAAGCCTTGTAGACTCTCCCCGCCGCCTAGCCATGAGACGCTCGAAGATTAGTTGGTCATCCTCGGACGTTGACCATCTGCTGAAAGGCATTTTTAGAGCCTTTGAAGTTTTCAACTTCCTTGACTGGTGTTTGGGAGCCTTAAGTAGGAAAATCTCATCGGCTGATAGAGATGTCTCCGTACTCATTATGTCCTGCATGGATAAAGCCATCCTCGATGGATCCAATGAGCTCTCCTCCTCTTTTACTTCAGGAGTCCTTAAGAAGCGAGAGTCCCTTTGCTCTTATCTGTCGGCAGGAGTTACTCCCTGTCAAAGATCTGAGCTACTCTTTGCTCCCTTATCGAAGTTTTTGTTCCCTGAACATTTGGTTAAGGACATAGCTTTGTCACTCGTGCAGAAGGACACCCATGACTTGGTAGCGTCCTCTGCTCGCAAAGGGACTCCTTCGACATCCTTTTCTGCAAGACCAAGGATAGACACTCCGGCGTCCAGGTTTATTCCGCCCTTTCGTGGCAGAGCTCCCAGCAGGGGAAGTACTCGTGCCGAGGGAAAGAGAGGAAAGAAGAGAGGAGCAAAGTCCTCACGTGGCAGAGTCTGACTGCCCGCAGCCTCAGACAGCAGTAGGTGCCAGACTCAAGAACTTCTGGCAAGCCTGGGAGAAGAGGGGCGCAGACCAACAGTCTGTGAGGTTGCTCAGAGAGGGGTACAAAATTCCATTTGTACACAAACCACCTCCTCTAGTGACTTCCCCCATCGACCTCTCTCCTATGTACCGAGAGGAATCAAAGAGACAAGCCCTGAAACTAGAAGTGTCTCTTTTGCTAGAGAAGGGAGCGGTGGTGAAAGTCTCGGACCTTCAATCACCGGGGTTTTACAACCGCCTCTTCCTAGTACCGAAGAAGACAGGAGGTTGGAGACCGGTGCTAGACGTCAGTGCTCTGAACGTCTTTGTCACGAAGACAAAGTTTACCATGGAGACCACGAAATCAGTCTTAGCAGCGGTCAGAAAGGGAGACTGGATGGTCTCTCTCGACCTAAGAGACGCATACTTCCACATCCCCATTCACTCAGATTCCCAACCTTTTCTGAGGTTTGTTTTCGACAATGTGGTGTACCAGTTTTGGGCCCTGTACTTTGGCCTAAGTCCTGCTCCTCTCGTGTTTACGAGGCTTATGAGGAATGTGGCAAAATTCCTCCATTTATCGGGAATCCGAGCCTCCCTTTACTTGGACGACTGGCTTCTCAGAGCCTCGTCCAGTCATCGCTGTCTGCAGGATCTTCATTGGACATTGGATCTGACCAAGGAATTGGGACTTTTGGTCAACATGGAAAAGTCCCAGCTGATTCCATCCCAAACTATTCTGTATTTAGGGATGGAGATTCGCAGTCCAGTTTTTCGGGCTTTTCCGTCTGCCCCCCGAATAGAGCAAGCCCTGCTCATAATCCAACGGATGTTGAAGAGAGAACGTTGCTCAGTCAGGAATTGGATGAGTCTAGTAGGAACTCTATCATCCCTGGAGCAGTTTGTCTCGCTAGGAAGGCTACACCTTCAACCTCTCCAGTTCCATCTAGCTTTTCACTGGAAAAAGGACAAGACGCTAGAGGCGGTCTCAATCCCGATCTCCGAAACAGTAAAGGCATGCCTGAATTGGTGGAACGACAATATCAGTCTAAGAGAGGGACTTCCCCTAGCAGTTCAGAAACCAAACCACGTTCTATTCTCAGACGCATCGGATTTGGGTTGGGGTGCGACCCTGGACGGTCGGGAATGCTCAGGTCTGTGGACCTCAAGTCAGAGGAGCATGCACATCAACGGCAAGGAGCTTTTGGCAGTCCACCTGGCCTTGATGAACTTCGAGAGTCTCCTTCAAAACAAGGTGGTGGAGATCAACTCGGACAATACCACAGCCTTGGCTTACATTTCCAAGCAAGGAGGCACCCACTCCCTGACACTGTACGAGATCGCAAGGGACCTGCTCATTTGGTCAAGAGATCGAGGCATCTCCCTGTTAACGAGGTTTATCCAGGGCGACTTGAACGTCTTAGCAGATTGCCTCAGTCGGAAGGGTCAGGTAATTCCTACGGAATGGACCCTCCACAAGGACGTGTGCAAGAGGCTTTGGGCGACTTGGGGTCAACCCACCATAGACCTCTTTGCAACCTCGATGACCAAGAGACTTCCAATCTATTGCTCTCCAGTCCCAGACCCAGCAGCAATACATATAGACGCTTTTCTTCTAGATTGGTCTCATCTAGATCTACCTGTATATGCATTCCCACCATTCAAGATTGTCAACAAGGTACTGCAGAAGTTCGCCTCTCACGAAGGGACAAGGTTGACGTTAGTTGCTCCCCTCTGGCCCGCGAGAGAATGGTTCACCGAGGTACTTCGATGGCTGGTAGACTTTCCAAGAAGTCTTCCTCTAAGAGTAGACCTGTTACGTCAGCCCCACGTAAAGAAGGTACACCAAGGCCTCCCCGCTCTTCGTCTGACTGCCTTCAGACTATCGAAAGACTCTCTAGAGCTAGAGGCTTTTCGAAGGAGGCAGCCAGTGCGATTGCAAGAGCGAGGAGAGCTTCTACCATTAGAGTATACCAATCGAAGTGGGAAATCTTCCGAAACTGGTGCAAGTCAGTATCTGTATCCTCGTCCAGTACCTCTGTAGCCCAAATCGCTGATTTTCTCTTACACCTGAGAAAGGTTCGCTCCCTTTCAGCTTCCACGATCAAGGGCTACAGGAGCATGTTGGCTTCGGTCTTCCGGCATAGAGTTTTAGATCTTTCCAACGATAAAGATCTACAAGATCTCCTTAAGTCTTTTGAAACCTCTAAGGAACGTCGTTTGGCTACTCCTGGATGGAACTTAGACGTGGTCCTAAGGTTCCTCACGTCAGACAGGTTTGAGCCATTACATTCAGCCTCCCTGAAGGATCTCACTCTTAAGACTCTTTTCCTGGTGTGCTTAGCCTCGGCTAAAAGAGTCAGTGAACTTCATGCCTTCAGCAAGAACATCGGGTTTTCTACAGAAAAAGCCACTTGTTCTCTTCAACTTGGTTTCCTGGCCAAGAATGAACTGCCTTCTCGTCCTTGGCCTAAATCTTTTGATATTCCTTGCTTATCAGAGATCGTAGGCAACGAACTGGAGAGAGTGTTATGTCCCGTTAGAGCTCTTAAGTTCTATTTAGCTCGTACTAAGCCATTACGAGGTAAATCTGAAGCGTTATGGTGTTCGGTTAAGAAACCATCCTTACCTATGTCAAAGAATGCTTTGTCATATTTTATCAGATTTTTAATACGAGAAGCCCATTCCCACTTGAGTGAGGAAGACCGATCTTTGCTTAAGGTTAAGACGCACGAGATTAGAGCTATAGCAACCTCCGTGGCCTTCAAGCAAAATAGATCTCTGCAAAGTATCATGGACGCGACCTTTTGGAGAAGCAAGTCAGTGTTCTCGTCATTTTACTTGAAAGATGTCCAGACTCTTTACGAGGACTGCTACACACTGGGTCCATTCGTAGCAGCGAGTGCAGTAGTGGGTGAGGGTTCTACCACTACACTTCCCTAATTCCAATATCCTTTTTAATCTGTCTCTTGAAATGTTTTTAATATTGTTTTATGGGTTGTACGGAAGGCTAAGAAGCCTTTCGCATCCTGGTTGATTTGGCGGGTGGTCAAAGTCATTTCTTGAGAGCGCCCAGATTAGGGGTTTGATGAGGTCCTGTTGTATGGGTTGCAGCCCTTGATACTTCAGCTCCTGGGAGTCTTTCAGCATCCTAAGAGGATCGCTGGGCTTCGTGAGGAAGACAGACTTACAAGGCAGAGTAATCGTCTAAGTCAACTTCCTTACCAGGTACCTATATATTTTGGTTTTGTTATATTGATAACTGTCAAAAACTCTTAGCTTATACGCTGTAAACTTAATTAACTCTGGTCTCTACCCACCGCTTTGGGTGTGAATCAGCTATTATATATTCACCGGCTAAGTTAAATATTTAAAAATGATATTTTTCAATATTAATCTTACCCGATGATCATGTAGCTGTCAACTCTGTTGCCCGACAGAAAAATCTAAGGTCGGGATACGCCAGCGATCGCTATACAGGTGGGGGTGTACACAACAGCGCCATCTGTCGAGTAGGTACTCAGGTACTTCTTGTCAACAAGAACTCAATTTTTCCTCTGTCGTGCCACCGGCAAGACCTACTTGGATACGCTGTTGTTTCTGGAGTTGTTTTTTCACGATTTTGGTGATGTATTCGCTCTAGATTTTAGCCTTCGCTATTCAGGAACCTTTATCATTAGCTTATCAAGCTTTTTGATTAGATTTGGATTAATTGTTAATGAACTTTGCTAGATTTTGGAATTCCCCCTTGACTATTTCTACAATTCAAGATGTCTGACCATTCTCAAGTCCCTAAGTACAGGCAGTGTAGCGTTAGGGCTTGTTCTAGGCGTCTTCCGAAGGCCTCCATAGATCCTCACACCGTTTGTTCCAATTGTAGGGGTAAATCCTGTCAATTGGAAGATCGATGTGAGGAATGCGCTGGGCTTTCGGAATTCGATTTTAACGAATTCCTAAAGAATGCACGTAGGCTAGAGAAGGATAGGATCAGGAGGAGTTCTTCTCGCTCTTTTGATTTTTCCTCTCCCCATGCCCCTCAACCTACTCCTTCCCCTATAGTGGTGACTCCCGACCCTGCTACTAGTGCTCAACCCTCCATGGCGGACATGATGCGTGCCATTCAGGCTCTTGGTGACAGAGTGGAGTCATTAGCTAATGACCGGAATCAACTTTTGGCAGATGTCAAAGAGTTGAAAGCGCAAAGTGCAGTGGGAAGTGTAGTGAGTGCAAGTGAAGTGAAAAGTGTCAGTGTCAGTGTTGCGCATGAGGGTACATCTGTTCGTGCCAGTCGTCCTCCCAGTCCGGGACCTCTTGCAAGCTCCCAAGCCCAGGGGAGAAGCAATGTCGAAGGACCAAAGGGTTCGACAGGCCTTGATCAGCGTACGGATGTACCCTCAGTGGTTGCGGACGTATCTGTCAGAGATCGTCCCATCCACAAACAGACGAATGAGCCCTATCATTCCTCGTCTGTGGAAGAAGTTTCGAGGAAGAAACGTTGGACCAAGGTCTCACGACCTCTCAAGCGTAAGGTCCCTTCCGAGCGAGTCCAACGGCCCAGGTGTAGCCACTGGGTCAGTTCGGACTCGCCGCAGTCTTCCGAAGACTGCACACCTCCCAAGAGAGGTAGAGTGGTTCCGCAGCAGGCAACTACTGTACTCCGTCTGTTGCCGCACCAACCACGGTAGATCCTAAGTGGTCCATGCTGCAGACTATGCAGTCTCAGCTTGCTTCCTTTATGCAGGAGTATCGTGCTGAGAAGGTTGACACTGCACCAGTTAACCTACAACCTGCCACGGTTGTGCGCTCAGCAGATACTGCGGCTGCCTGCTCCCACACTCCACCTGTGAGAGCTCCACCACCGATGCGCAGTCTACCCTGCCAGACGCATGTTCATGCTGCACCCTCCGTTGACATGCGTGAGCTACCGCATCAGCAGTGGGAAGGTGCTGTCGAGCTGCCGTGTTTTGACACAATGCGGCATGCTCCGCAACCCATGCGGCATGCTCCGCAACCCATGCGGCATGCTCCGCAACCCACGGCAGTCCCTCCCACGCACCAGCACTCTGCTTTTGTTGTTGCCAGCTCGCAGACTGACCAGCAGCGGCATGATGTTGGATCCGCAGCAGCTACGCATGCACCCGTGCTGCCGGATTCAGCCGTTCAGCTTTCTGCTCCACCTTTGCCACTTCCTCCTCAGCTTTCGGATGATGGAGTATCTGATGACGACGAAGCTGCGCATTTGGACGATCCGCACTCCGACTTAGAAGAACCCAAGTCTACGCCTCCCTCCTTAGACTTTCGGAAAGTCCTTGCCTTGTTCAGGGACTTGTATCCTGAACAGTTTGTGTCTGCAACCCCTCGCTCTCCTCCCTCCGAGTTTGCTTTGGGCATGCAGTCAGCAGCTCCTGCCTTCACCAAACTTGTACTCGCACGCTCATCCAAGAGAGCTTTGAGGGTTATGGGAGAGTGGTTGCAGTCCAAGAAGCAGCTGGGAAAGTCTGTTTTCATCTTTCCGCCTACCAAGCTTGCTTCCAAATCTAGCGTCTGGTATGCCACGGGAGAGGAACCCGGCTTGGGAGTTCCTGCCTCTGCCCAGGGCGACTTCTCAAGTCTGGTTGACTCTCCCCGCAGGCTGGCTATGAGACGATCTAAGATTTGCTGGTCCTTTTCTGACATGGATCATCTGTTGAAGGGAGTCTTTCGTGCTTTTGAGATCTTCAACTTCCTCGATTGGTGTTTGGGAGCGTTAAGCAGAAAGACTTCCCCTTCGGATAAGGACTCTGCCATGCTTATCATGTCTAGCATGGACAAAGCCATTCGGGATGGGTCCGGTGAACTTGCGGCTTCGTACGTGTCGGGAGTGCTTAAGAAGAGAGAACATCTTTGCTCCTTCTTGTCGGCTGGGATCACTCCTTGCCAGAAGTCGGAGTTGTTGTTTGCTCCGCTTTCCAAGTGTCTCTTTCCGGAAGAGCTGATCAAGGGGATGGCTGCCTCGTTGATCCAGAAGGATACCCATGACCTGGTGGCGTCCTTCGCACGTAAGGCCAAAGCTTTACCTTCCGTGCCTAGACCTAGGATGGACACACCAGCGTCTAGGTTCATCCCGCCCTTTCGTGGCAGAACCTCCAGCAGAGGAGGTACCCGTGCCGACAGTCATCGTGGCAAATCGAAGAAGGGTTCCAAGTCCTCAAAAGGCAGAATCTGACTGCCTACCTCTCCAGACAGCAGTGGGAGCCAGGCTCAAGAACTTCTGGCAAGCTTGGGAGAACAGAGGTGCAGACGCTCAGTCTGTGAAGTTGCTAAGGGAGGGGTACAGGATTCCGTTCTGCCTCAGTCCCCCTCTAGCAACTTCTCCCATCAACCTCTCTCCCAACTACAAGGAGAAGGACAAGAGGCTAGCTTTGCATCAAGAGGTGTCGCTCTTGTTACAAAAGGGAGCGGTAGTCATAGTCCGGGACCATCAATCCCCGGGCTTCTACAACCGTCTCTTCCTGGTAGCGAAGAAGACAGGAGGTTGGAGACCGGTGCTGGACGTCAGTGCTCTCAATGCTTTTGTCACCAAGCAGACGTTCACAATGGAGACGACGAAGTCGGTCCTAGCAGCGGTCAGGAAGGAAGACTGGATGGTCTCGTTAGACCTGAAAGACGCATACTTTCATGTCCCCGTCCATCCAGACTCCCAACCTTTCCTAAGGTTCGTCTTTGGAAAGGTCGTGTACCAGTTCCAAGCCCTGTGCTTTGGCCTAAGCACGGCACCTCTTGTGTTTACCAAACTGATGAGGAATGTGGCCAAATTCCTTCACTTGGCAGACATCAGAGCCTCCCTCTATTTGGACGACTGGCTTTTAAGAGCTTCGTCAAGTCGTCGCTGTCTGGAGAATCTCAGATGGACTATGGATATGACCAAGGAATTGGGTCTCCTGGTCAATATAGAGAAGTCCCAACTCGTCCCATCCCAAACCATTGTCTATCTAGGTATGGAGATTCAGAGTCGAGCTTTTCGGGCTTTTCCGTCGGCCCCCAGGATCAGTCAAGCCCTAGAATGCATCCAGAGCATGCTGAGAAGGAACCGATGTTCAGTCAGGCAGTGGATGAGTCTAACAGGGACACTTTCATCGCTGGCCCAGTTCATCGAGTTAGGGAGACTCCACCTCCGCCCCCTTCAGTATCATCTAGCTGCTCACTGGAGAAAGGACATGACGCTAGAGGCAGTCTCTGTGCCTATTTCCGAAGAGATGAGGTCTACACTGACGTGGTGGAAGAACAGCATTCTTCTCAAGGAAGGTCTACCATTGGCTGTTCAGACCCCCGACCACCGTCTCTTCTCGGACGCATCGGACACGGGCTGGGGTGCGACACTGGACGGACAGGAATGCTCGGGCACGTGGAATCAGGAGCAAAGAACACTTCACATCAACTGCAAGGACCTATTGGCAGTTCATCTGGCCTTGATAAACTTCAAGTCCCTCCATCTAAGCAAGGTGGTGGAGGTGAACTCCGACAACACCACAGCCTTGGCGTACATCTCCAAGCAAGGAGGGACTCATTCGAGGAAGTTGTTCGAGATCGCAAGGGACCTCCTCACTTGGTCAAAAGATCGAAAGATTTCGCTGGTAACGAGGTTCATTCAGGGCGACATGAATGTCATGGCAGATCGCCTCAGCCGGAAGGGTCAGGTCATCCCCACAGAGTGGACCCTTCACAAGAATGTTTGCAGCAGACTATGGGCCCTGTGGGGTCAGCCCACCATAGATCTATTCGCTACCTCGATGACCAAGAGGCTCCCGATGTATTGTTCTCCGATTCCAGACCCAGCAGCAGTTCACGTGGATGCCTTTCTTCTGGATTGGTCCCATCTAGACCTGTATGCGTTCCCTCCGTTCAAGATTGTCAACAGGGTACTACAGAAGTTCGCCTCTCACAAAGGGACACGGTTGACGTTGGTTGCTCCCCTCTGGCCCGCGAGAGAATGGTTCACCGAGGTACTGCAATGGCTAGTGGACGTTCCCAGGACTCTTCCTCTAAGAGTGGACCTTCTGCGTCAGCCGCACGTAAAGAAGGTACACCCAAGCCTCCACGCTCTTCGTCTGACTGCCTTCAGACTATCGAAAGACTCTCAAGAGCTAGAGGCTTTTCGAAGGAGGCAGCCAGAGCGATTGCCAGAGCAAGGAGGACATCCACTCTCAGAGTCTATCAGTCAAAATGGGAAGTCTTCCGAAGCTGGTGCAAGGCGAATGCAGTTTCCTCAACCAGTACCTCTGTAACGCAGATAGCTGACTTCCTTTTACATCTAAGGAATGTAAGATCCCTATCAGCTCCTACGATCAAAGGTTACAGAAGCATGTTGGCAGCGGTCTTCCGCCACAGAGGCTTATATCTTTCCACCAACAAAGATCTACAGGACCTCCTTAAGTCTTTTGAGACCTCAAAGGAGCGTCGGTTGACCACACCAGGCTGGAACCTAGACGTGGTTTTAAGGTTCCTGATGTCAGCAAGGTTCGAACCGCTTCAATCAGCCTCTTTTAAGGATCTCACATTAAAGACTCTTTTCCTCGTTTGCTTAGCAACAGCTAAAAGAGTCAGTGAGATTCACGCCTTCAGCAGGAACATAGGTTTTACATCTGAAACGGCTACATGTTCCTTGCAGCTTGGTTTTTTAGCTAAAAACGAGCTTCCTTCTCGTCCTTGGCCCAAGTCGTTCGAGATCCCAAGCCTGTCCAACTTGGTGGGGAACGAACTAGAGAGAGTACTTTGCCCAGTAAGAGCTCTTAAGTACTATTTAAGACGTACAAAGCCATTGCGAGGACAATCAGAAGCTTTATGGTGTTCTATCAAGAAACCTGCTTTACCGATGTCTAAGAACGCAGTTTCTTATTACATCAGGCTTTTGATTAGAGAGGCCCATTCTCATCTGAAGGAAGAAGACCTTGCTTTGCTGAAGGTAAGGACACATGAAGTTAGGGCTGTCGCTACTTCAGTGGCCTTCAAACAGAACCGTTCTCTGCAGAGTGTTATGGATGCAACCTATTGGAGAAGCAAGTCAGTGTTCGCATCATTTTACCTCAAAGATGTCCAGTCTCTTTACGAGAACTGCTACACCCTGGGACCATTCGTAGCAGCGAGTGCAGTAGTAGGTGAGGGCTCAACCACTACATTCCCATAATCCCATAACCTTTTTTAATCTTTCTCTTGAAATGCTTTTATTGTTGTTTTTTGGGTTGTACGGAAGGCTAAGAAGCCTTCCGCATCCTGGTTGATTTGGCGGGTGGTCAAATTCTTTCTTGAGAAGCGCCTAGATTAGAGGTTGTGATGAGGTCCTTTAGTATGGGTTGCAGCCCTTCATACTTCAGCACCTAGGAGTCGCTCAGCATCCTAAGAGGATCGCTAGGCTCAGTAAGGAAGACGTACTTAAAAAGGCAGAGTAATGGTTCAAGTCGACTTCCTTACCAGGTACTTATTTATTTTATGTTTGTTATTTTGAATAACTGCTAAAATGAAATACGGGATACTTAGCTTCTAATGTTAACATGTATGCTGGTCTCCACCCACCCCCCTGGGTGTGAATCAGCTACATGATCATCGGGTAAGATTAATATTGAAAAGTGTTATTTTCCTTAGTAAAATAAATTTTTGAATATACTTACCCGATGATCATGAATTTAAGGACCCTCCCTTCCTCCCCATAGAGAACCAGTGGACCGAGGAGAAAATTGAGTTCTTGTTGACAAGAAGTACCTGAGTACCTACTCGACAGATGGCGCTGTTGTGTACACCCCCACCTGTATAGTGATCGCTGGCGTATCCCGACCTTAGATTTTTCTGTCGGGCAACAGAGTTGACAGCTACATGATCATCGGGTAATTATATTCAAAAATTTATTTTACTAAGGAAAATAACATTTTAATTATAAAATAAATTTTTGAATATACTTACCCGGTGAATATATAAATTAAAGGCCCTCCCTTCCTCCCCAATAGAGACGCAGCGGGACGAGAAGAATTGAAGGGTTTGTTTACATGCAAGAGTGGTATCTGACCGATAGTTGGCGCTGGTGGGCACACCCGCAACCTTCATAGCGATCGCTCGCGAGTTTTTTGAGTGTGTTTTCTGTCGAGCCGCTGAGTAGCAGCTATTATATATTCACCGGGTAAGTATATTCAAAAATTTATTTTATAATTAAAATATCATTTTACAGTAGTTTTAAGTCTAGAACTTATCAATATTCAACTAGTCATTTGTTTATTTCTTTTACTTAATTGAGGCCCCTTTTCTATACTGTTATATGGTACAACTTAGTCCCCTAATTCAGCTTTGGCTGTGGTAGGATAAGTTATGATGTGTTTGGTTAGCATTGAGATGGGTGTAAAATTACAGTACTTCACCTTGTTGATTAAAGAAAGAACAATTACTGTATTTAAGTTTCACTTCAAGATTAGTTTGGTGTGTCTTTGATATGAGTTTTTATATTTTTTATGATTGAAAACTGTAATTGATAATATCATCCTGCAGAAAGGTAAACGTGGTCGGTCTCCTACGGGACTGAGCAGTGATGGCAGGTGTGTGAACACCTGTACCATATACCGAAACGTATCCTCAAGGAAGATATTTCCAAAACAAAACCTCTTGCCTCTCATGCTAGACATGAACATAGAGATTCTCTCTTCGATTTGAGTGTCATTAGTGAATCTCTTAGACGTTCTTCTAAACATTGGCGTCCCCAAAGAGTTTATGTCATATCCCGAGATAGGAGAAGGGTGAGGATGAATGCTAATGTCCTTACAAGAACTACAACTGTGTTTTCGATACCGAGACGAGAATACTCTGCTAGCACCGAGCTGGGAGCACCGTATCATACAGGAAAAGTTGCATTTCTCTCAAATGAGCCCGCTCAAACCCGTGGTGTAGGTAGCAGATAGGGATTTGACCCTTAAGACTGGCCTCCAGTAGCTTAGCCTGGATGAAGCAAGTAGGAAACTGCACAACTTTGCCTGTGTTACAAGTCATTTTGGAGGATATATCTCCATCATCTTTGTTTAGGAATTTGTGGTCAGGATCGAGAATCTACCCATCCATTACTTCAAGCCCTTCTTCATTACGTTCCCGTCAAGAGTTACTAGTGGGGATCAGGATGACTTACCTTCCTGTCCTGGGAGGTCAGTACGACTCTTCCTTCAGCAGAAGAAGTAAATAGAAAAGATCATCTTTGGCTTTGTGGGACTTTTATATAGGATTTTCCTGCTGCTCAGGAGATGAAAAGACCATCCTGGATTCGTCTACACAAAGTCAGACTTATTGTACTGTAAAGTATATTCAAGCTCTCGGGAAGAACCTTTCATGGGTACACTTTTTAAGGACAAAAGTCTGATAACGACAGATAACCTTCTCTACCCATTACCCACGGGAGTGAACCCATAGGTCCTTCGATATTGTTATTTCTGGCCTGGTTGCTCTACAGATCATGTAGCAAACCTATCTCCTCGGGACAAGGAGCATCTTGTCTAATGTAATGGTCATATTGTAAGTCTAGAATGAGAGGTAAGATGATCTTGCCTTTCTACCTCTTCTTTTTTCCTATACCTTGGGGTGCATTAGTTGTGTTGTTATGAGGTAGATTGGACGCTAGGTGCATGTTAGCTACATGATTGAGCAACTATTCTTAACAAATTAGTGTTGCTTACAAGGATCTCCCCCATCCTCCCAGATGAGGGGAAGGGTGACCAAAAATATACAAGCATTTATCATGAATAACCGTACATTTTATAGGGTCTTTCACGACCACCTACTGGTCCTTGATAGTGACCTAGCCTAATACTTGCCTAGTAGGGTATTCATGTATAAGTCATTAGGAGGTTAACAGGAATCACAACTTTTGTTCCTTCACAGAAACAAAGTGCTTTGAAATTTCATGGGAAAATAAACCAGCCAGTTTCATGGAAGTACTTCCTCTGTCCTAAGGATAAGTCTCCTATTAAAGGACAAGGGTTTTTATATTTGTTGGAAGAAATCACAAATTTAAGTCATTTATATTTTTGTAATCTATATAAACCTGAATCCTTTAGATTACACTTAAGCCTCAACCACCCTGGATGTCCTAGCCTGAAGGTCAAAGTGAAGAGCTCATTGGCCTGTTGGGTGGGTTGGGCTTCTGGTATTTAATCTTGCAGTAACTGCTGCTACCTCGTTAAAATTTTACTGCTGCCTTTCAGCTGTGCTGGAAATATACTCCAATTAGACTGGTTATTATTGTTAGGAAAACCACAAATTTCTTGAAAAAAATTTGTGATATTGATTAGTTTTTTCATAACCAAGTGTAATGAAATGATTATTTGTTTGTATGCAAATACAAAGCTTCATCTTTCAATGGATATAATGTACTGTATGAAATATTGGTTTTGTTTAGGGATACTGTATACAGTACTGCATTTAGAGAGAGTTTTAGATCTTGCGTTTTTTTGTACCTATGAGAAACCTTCCTTTGTGTTATTTTACCTCCAGCACATCCATTCAGGTGAAATTAGGTTTGTATATGTGATGGAAAACCCAAATCTTTTGTATGCATATTTAAAAAGACAAGGATTGCATAAGAAAAACCTCATCTTTTATATATAATATATTATATCCTCAGGTAATCTTCATCTTTTACATGGTGTATCTATAGAAAAAACTTAATTGTATATGTTGTATGTAAAAAGGTGCAATTTATTTTCTATATCTTTAAAAAAAATATATTCTGCAGGTTAAGGGATGGTCCAAGGTGCAGAGGCCAAGATGAAGGGGAGCACCGCAGAGACGGTGAAGGTGGTCGTTCGGTGCCGTCCCATGAATGAGCAGGAAACTGCCCATGGGCACAATAGGTTAGTACATCTTTTTCCTATCCTTGTAGTTAGAGTTAATGAATACATTTAGTGCTTATAATTTACAAACATTTTCTTTCTGTATGAAATTCTTTCTATTTTTTTTCCAAAATTGATGTACAGTATTGTTTAGTGTAAATTATTTCCTTTAGTGAATTATGATAAGCTATACTGTAGCCCTTAATAACCCTCGGGTAAACCTGGCCATGATAAAATCGCCGTCAGGCTCATGACTTTTGGCTATAGAGGAATGTCGTGTATCAACTTATTTTCTGCTGACTTTTTGTAGCATAATTAACAAAGGAATGAAGATAGAAAGAAGCTGAAAGTTGCATTAGAAAGCTGAATAAATTTTCTATACAGCATTCATGGTTACATGAATGGATGAAGCCAAAGTGTCTTCAGATCGTTAGAGGTTTATTTTATGTAATTAGAAAGTTCAGCATTTATAGTATCTCGTTTGAATCAACTTAGCTACTTTTTGTATCTGTAACGGAACTGCTGTATAATACAACATATCAGTCAAATCATAGTGGTAATAATGAGAATTAAGGTTAATACAAGTTACATTAGTTTATTTTTTTTTTTTGCTGAACAAAATATAAAATTGAGGACAGGACAAAAGTGTACAGTATACAGTTTGTTGACCAAGGAAATGTAATTACTGTATCAGAAATATTTTGCTCGTACGTGGATACAAACCTTCGTCCTTAAATAGGAGTACTGTATGATTTCAGCGAAGCTGGAAACTCAACTGTTAAAATTATAAAAAGTGTGAGTAGTTGCTGGCAAGCAGCAGGGAAGTTCCACCCCCCTTCCAACTCTTATATTGTTAAATATTTGTAACCTTCATTACAGTTGCTGTTTACATGACACCGTATCTGGTGGTCTCCGCCGTAAGGGGATAGTCATTGTGTTGAAGCTACTACTCCCTTACCTTGCCGCCCTCCTTCTTTGTGGGTGGCCGGCAGCTCCTCAGCGGGGTTACACTTTTCCCGTTCGCAGGTTTGGTGGCTCCCGTTGGTTTATTGAGTACATAAGTTAAAATTTATAACTGCTTATAATTCAACTTTTCAGCTCTCGTTTCTGCTCCCCTTGCCGGCGATGGGCCAACGCCTTCCTCGGCTGGCGGAGAGATGCTTAACTTTAATTTGTCCGCTCCCTCTCGAGGAATTCTCTTACAAAGAAGGTTGAGTTATTCCCAGAGTAGTTTATTTTTTTCAGTGGAATTATGAATTTTAATTCATCACAACTTTTTTTTCTCAGATAGCAGCCAACATAGAAAGCAAGGCCGATGGATTTGGCCGCTCCGGTCAATGTCCTGTGCTACCTGTGGCAGCTCATGAGCTTCTCACCTTACGAGGTAGTACCCATTGCTGACCTTCAACTTGGACAAAGCCTGTTTATAGGAGGTATAGAGTGCTGCCAGGAGGTTCGACTCATGATGTCCAGGAGGTCCTGGAAGGGTCCCCAGGCTTTTACAATCTCTCTCTTCTTGTAGTAAAGACTTCTGCTGGCTGGAGACCAGTCGTTGACCTCTCGACCTTGAAAGAGTTCGTTCATCAGACCTCATTCAAGATAGAGACGACCCAGATGGTTAGACAGGCTGTCAGACCACAGGACTTCATGATACTGTAGACCTCAAGGATGCGTACCTCCAGATAACCATTCAACCATATTCAAGGATGTACAGTACCTACAATTCACATTAGGAGGAAAGATCTACCATTTCTTGATGCTATGTTTCAGCCTATCCACTGCACCTCAGGTGTTCATGAGAATTTTCACCTTAGTTTCCACCTGGTGGCACAAGAACCGCATTCGTCTACTTAGGTATGTAGACGATTTGCTGATTCTGGCAGACTTGAGGGAGTCCCTTCTCCTTCATTGAGACAGACTTCTTGTTTTTTGCCGAGATCTTGGGATCATGGTAAATTATGAGAAGTCCCACCTGCTATCATCTCAAGATGCAATATATTTAGGAAACAGATTGAGGACCAAACTAGGCAACATCTCTCCGTCCGAGGAACGAATAAAGAGACTGAGAGAGATAGCAGAGATCTTTCTCTTGTGAGACTAGTTGCCAGCACGTTAGTGGTAAAGGCTGTTGGCACACCTATCTTCTCTAGAGAAGTTACTTCCGAATGTTCTTCTGCACATCAGGTCACTACAGTGGCAGCTGAAGACCCATTGGTCTCAGCATGTAGACCCACCGAACACACTGGTGCCGGTAGGTCAGAAGCATAAGAGCAACCTGAGATGGTGGGTATCGGAAACCAACCTATGCAGGGGAGTAGACCTTCTCTCTCCTTCCCCGGATTTGTTGCTTTTCATGGGTGCATCAAAAGGAGGGTGGGGGTCTCATCTATTATACCTCATAGTATCCGGACGGTAGTCCGAATCCAAGCAGCAGTGCCACATAAACTTCCTGGGAGTGAGGCGAGCCTTTCTTGCCCTCAAGCCCTTCCATCGGCTCCTTTCATAACACGCTGTAGTGCTGATGAGTGACAACACTATGGTGGTGTCACATAAACAAGCAAGGAGGTACCTTTTCACAGCACCTATGCTGGCGGTGGAAATCCTCAGATGCACGGAGAACAATTGGGTAACCCTTTCAGCCCAATTCATCCTGGGCAAGAAGTATGTGCGGGCAGACAATCTGATCAAGAGTAATCGTATAGTAGGCTCTGAATGGTCCTTGAAACAACAGATAATCAACAATGTTTTTACTTTTTTGGGTTCGCCGACAATCACAACCTGTTTGGGACGTCCTTAAACCCTAAGCTTTCAGTGTACTGTTCTGCAGTACTGTACTGGATCCCTGGGCATTCTGGCAAGACACCTTCCAACATCTTTGGGACAGGATGGACGTCTACATGTACCCCCCTTCTGCCTAGTAAGGAGGCTTTTAAACTAAGTCAGGGCATCTCACGATATGGCAATAACCCTGATAGCTCTGATGTGGCATTAGGCAGAGTGGTTTCCCAACCTTCTGCATCTGCTCACAGAGGCACCTAGGGAACTCCTCACACTTCAAGATCTACTCAGAAAACCATGCGTGAACTGATTCCATCAAGCGATTCTATCGCTTCGTCTTCGTGCCTGGAGGTTATTCAGCAATTACTCGCAAAGAAGGGCTTTACTAGACCAGTTGCTAAGCAGGTGGCAGGATGCCTCCACAAGTCATCTCCCTCAATATATCAGTCAAAGTACAGTAGTCTGTCTTTTATGGTTGGTGTTGTGGACAGGGTATCGCTCATCTCAGTGCCTCTATACCAACAATAGCAGTTCTTATTGTACCTCAGGGAGGAAAAATTGTTTGGCTTCTTAAGTAAAAGGCTATCGCTTAGCCTTGAGCCTCATTTTTAAGCTGAATAAAGTTAATATTTCCCCCTCGACAGAGTTATCTTTCCTCATATGGAATTTAGAGCGCCTATGCCCATAGTCAGAAGTCAGACCACCTCCGTGGAACGTAGTCATAGCCTTACGTTCATTGAAAGGAGCCCCTTGTAAGCCTGTTTTATGTAAATTATATTAGAAATTTTACCATTTTATAAACGCTCACAAGATTTTTTAATCATTATCCCTTTAATTATCGTTAATTTTGTATGTCTTTATCAAGACTTGACACTGAAGACAGTCTTTCTCCTAGCCCTGGCCTCTGCTAAGAGAGTCGGCAAGCTACATGGTCTTTCCTATGACATTGCCCATTCAAGGGGATGGGGGCAGGTGTCGCTCAATTCCGTCCCTGAGTTTGTAGCTAAAACTCAAAATCTGGCTGTAGTGGATCCTAGATTCGGGCCTTTCTTGATTGAGAGTCACCGTTCCGTTACAAATGATCCTGATCAGCTGATACTTTGCCCTATGAGATGAGGAAATACTTTAAAAGAATTGAGAGAGCTGGTCCACAAATCAGCAGGCTCTTCATAAGTACGGGGAGAAACAAGAGGAAGATCACGAAGAACTTGATATCTTCTTGAATCAGGCAGGTTATTTGGAGAGCCATCCGATCAGGTCACTCTCACTCCGACTGCCATCCCCATGTTCATGATATCAGACGTGTCAGCTGGTGTTACAAGCAGACGTGTTGAAGAGACAGACTACTTTACCGCCCACACCTGCAAGACATAACCCACGTGAACCTAGACACATTCACCTTAGGTTCTGTGGTGGCTGCGCAAAACGTGGTCAACTAAAACTACAGCTCCATTGTAGGACAAATAGCAGTTGGTTGAGGGCAGATGTTACCCACAAGTAAGGCTAAATTGAATGTGTGAGTGACTGGCCACTTCCTATTTCATTTCTCCCCTCTCTTGGGGCTCGACATTCTAGGAACTATTCAAGCTGACCTCCTTTAACTGCAGGTGGGTACCATGACCTTTGAGCAACCTCACATATGCTTTTATATTTATGTTCCCATTCTCCAGTCGAGGTGGAAACGGGTAATGTCTAGGTTAAGTGAGGAGCTTAGCTCCAATTTTATGCTTACCTGGTCTAGACACATTGCTAAACTCTACGCTAGCACTGATTGCCCAGGCCGTCGTCCTTTGAGGATCACGAGGCGTCAGGGTGTTCTTTTAACAGCTTGTGCGAAGCACAGAATGGAACCCTGGGACAGTCTCCAGCAATTTGGTTTTAGGACTTCCACCCACCTTCAGGTGAGTCTTCTATGTATAGAGTGTAAGGTTTGTCTATAGTGCCGGAGCAAATGACATATTTGGAAATAATTTGTATTTTTCCTCACTATACAAACCTAAAGCTCTTTACACAGATTGGTCCCGCCATCACCTTCCCCACAGAATTCCTGCTGCAATTGCAAAGTGACTAGTATTTACTAATGTGAGCAGGATGGTGGGTCTACCCCTGCTACCCCCCTCCTCTAACTAGCAGAGGATAGTTACACCTCGCAAAATCTTAACAGCTGGTTTTCAGGTAGCACCGAAATAATACTCTTATGTAAAGAGCTACAGGTTTGTATAGTTAGGAAAAATACAAACTATTTCAAAATTTGTAATTTTTTCGTTACTACAAACCCCAGTACAGTGATGCCTCACAACACAAAATTAATTGGTTCCGTAAGGGCTTTCGTAAAGTGATTTTTTTGTGTTGCGAGTAAATAGCCTAATTTGTTCCAGACCTTAGAAAAACAACACATTAAATGATTATAAAAAGGATATACACCACTAAACAGTACTAAATATATGAAAAGCACTGTATTTTGATCACTTAATAATAAATTAACATTGTTAATCTGTAAAAGAAGTGTTTAATTAGAGCAAACAGTAGAAATACAGTAACAAAAAATGTGGAACCTTACCTTTGGAGTGAGGCGATGTCCGAGAGCGAATTGCGGGGTGGTAGAGGAAGATGAAAATGGTGGAAAACGTTTACAAGTGGCAGAAAACGTAAACACTTAACTTTACAAAACAGATTTATAAATGACAGAAAACATTGACACTTAATATTAGGAAACTCATCTACAAATGGCAGGAAATATTAACACTTAACTTTACGATAAACTTAAAATAAAATTTCTTTTTTTTTTACTTTTTCTATTTTCCTTTTTTCTTTACTTTACGTTTTGTATTTTCTAAATTTAATTACACTACATATTTTCTTCATCACTACCACTTTTCTTTTGTTTCTTAGCTGGCGCTTGGTCTGCTTCTACCGAAGGCCTCATTCTAAAATAATTGTCCAAAGAAGCTTGTTTCTGCCTGCTTCTTAAAATTTTCCTGAAATGACTCGGACAAACTTCAATACAGTACTCAAGCACACGACCTGTGAGAATTTTTTCTGGGTGTCTTTTCTACGAGAGCCACCAGTTTAAAGTAGCCATCTAGACCCTCCTTAATTTCTGCCGTTGTCAGTGTGTCCCCCCCCCCCCGCTGTACTCTTCCTGAACGATGTTCACTCGCATGGCCTCCAACTCCTTCAGGTCATCTGTCGTATGATCCTCTTGGTGCTCCTTGATTAGCTCATCAGTGTCGGCCTCATCAACTTCCAGACCCATGGACTTCCCGAGTGTAACGATCTTGGCAACTTCAGTTTGAGCATCAGGTTCAGGATCGTCGACATTTTTGGAATCGTTTTCAGTTTGGTCTGCGTGGAAGCTCTCGAAATCTCGTGTGGTGACAGCATCGGGCCACAGCTTCTTCCAAACAGTTCAAGATGTGCCTCAAAACCTCCTGCCAAGCTTGATCAATCATTTTGAGGCACATGACAATATCAAACAGCTCCTTCCAAAATTGACGAAGGGTGAGGTTTGTGCTCTCAATGATTTCCGAAACATCTCTTGAAGAGATATTTTGTATAAAGCTTCTTGAAGTTTGAAATCACTTGCTGGTCAATGGGCTGGAGGAGAGGGGTGGTGTTTGGTGGAGGATAGAGAATCTTGATGAAGGAATATTCTCCTACAATATCTTAATGGAGGGAAGGAGGGTGAGCAGGGGCATTGTCCAGCACCAGCAGCCATTTCATAGGGAGAAGCTTCTCTTCCAAATACTTTTTCACAGTCAGGCCAAAACAAATATTTATTCACTCGATAAACAATGGTCTTGTTACCCAGGCTTTTCCATTAGCCCTCCACAACACGTTTAGATGTTCCTTAGTAACTTTGTGGCTCTTGAAGGCTCGAGGAGTATCGGAGATATACACCAGCAATCCCCACTGGCATTTGCACAGAGTGCAAGGGTAAGCCTGTCCTTCATAGGCTTATGCCCAGGTAGCCTTTTTTCTTCTGCCTTGATGTACGTTCGACAAGGCATTTTTTTTTTTTTCCAAAAAAGCCGAGTCTCGTTGCAATTGAAGACTTGCTGGGGACTGTAGCCTTCCCGGACAGTCAACTCATCGAATTTCTTAACAAAGGTTTCAGCCGCTTTCGTGTCCGAGCTTGCAGCCTCCCCATGACGCACCACCGAACGAATGCCTGAGCATCTCTTAAATTTTTCAAACCACCCACGAGAAGCCTTGAACTCTGGGTATTCCTGCTTCGATGGTCCTTCTGCGTCGGCTTTGGCCTGAGCAAGCACGAGATCACTGAAAATGGTGCTGGCTTTCTGGCATATTATTGCTTCGGTGATAGTGTCTCCAGCCATTTCTTTGTCCTTTATCCAGACAAGCAGCAGTCTCTCCATCTCATTGGGGACGTGACTCCTCTTGCTGGAGAAAACAGTCATGCCCTTAGAATGTGTTGCTGCATTGATAGCTTCCTTCTGCTTCAGGATCGTTCCTGTTGTAGACAGATTTTGGCCATATTCCTTCGTGAGCACACTTAAGTGCATGCCAGCCTTGTATTTCTTGATTATTTCCATCTTCATCTCCATGGAAAGCATCATCATCTTCTTTCCCTTGACATCAGCAACTTTTTTGTGACCCATGGCTAATGATGTAACGTAATATCACACACGATAACTGTACGTACTGTAAAATTGTTACGAAACTGAAATCACAAACACTAAGTCAATGTGTACGATACCATTGCCGGAACGAAATGACATAGGAACGCCAATGCGTAGATGCACGATGGGATACACTACAGTAGATGCCGACCAATAGGAGAGCAGGATCTCATGGTGGTAACTAGCATCCGAGTAGGGAGATAACCAATGGTAAGGCAGGAGGATGGTAGCGAATCTACGGGCTGGTGACGCGCAAAATTTTAAATCTGTCTCGGAGACGGTCAGGCTCCCGCTCCGTACCGCCTTTTGTTGTCCGAAACATTTTTGGTAATCCTAGTCGTAAAATTCTTCATCTCCTTTCGCAAAGTGAAAATTTCGTAAGCCGAATCTTTCGTATTGAGAGGTTGGAAAAAGTTCAATCAACTTCTGCATATTTTATCACACATCAGTGGGAAGGCTGATATTGTTTCTTTTCAGTCAGTTGACGAATCTGAGGTTGGGTCACTGACAATGCACATTTCATGTCAGGATCCACATCCAATCGGTTCCGGGTCTTATTCTTGATTTGTAGAAGGGTGGAGAAACCAGACTCACATAAATAGGTAGTTGAAAAGGCAAGAGTAGTCAAAGTGCAATCTCACTGACTTTTGGATATGACTGATGCATCAAACACCAGAATACATTCAGAGATTTTTTTTCATAGAGATTTTTGGCAGCAGAGTCATGTTTGAGATCAAGGAACTCGTCCTGAACAGCACTGGGAATGTTAGTAAAATCAAGAGTGCCAGAAAGTGGATTCCTTACCAACTTCCCTTCTTCCTCCTCGAATTCTGGGAAGTACATATTGAGTTCACTTTCCAAGGATCTCAGATGCTGAGTGATTTCAGTTTTAAGTAATGGGTCAAGCAGACTATCTTTTTCATTCTCGTCAAAGACAGCTGAAAGGTTTTCAAACATGGCAACATTCCCGGCACTTTCCTTTGCCAATTCTGGAGCTTGGCAAGAAATCCACTAAGACAATCCATCAGGTGAAACACATTTCTTTCCTTGCCCTGTAGCTTCAGATTCAACCTATTTAGCTGCTCAAATATATCTGCTAAATTTGCAAGACGTAGCTCCCACAAAACCTCATTAAAGTAACTCAACAGATCATCTTTCCCTTACATTTCCAGGAACAATTTAAGCTCCCCCTGAAGTTCAAACACTCGATTCACAACATTGCCCTTGGAAAGCCAGCGCACTTTGGAGTAAAAGAGGAGAGCCTCATGCTCGGAATGCATGTCTCTACAAAGGTTCTGGAAATGGCGAGAGTTCAGAGCTCCAGCTTTTACAAAGTTGACGCATTTGACCACTGCCTCCAGGATCTTGCAAAGTTCGTCAGGGAGGGTTTTCGACGCCAGTACAAAACGATGGATCATACAATGAACCCCCTTGGCTTTCAGAGCTACTTCCTTGACACGCTTCTGGAACCCTGATTTTAACCCCAGCATCGTTGGATCCCCGTCTGTACATACTCCACAACAATTTTTCCATGGGATGCTGTTAGCTTTGAAAAAAGAAGATAGCTTTTCCATCTCATCTTCAGCTGTTGTGGTGGTCTCAAGCTGTGTACATAACAGATATTCTTCCTTGATATCACACAAGAAAACATACCTAACAATTACGAGTAGCTGTGCACAAGAACTCACATCTGTTTACTCATCCAATTGTATTGCAAACATACCAGCTGGAGACGATTTGATCTCCTGTATCACTTTTTCCTTTATGTTACCTGACATTTCATTATTTCTCCGCTTCACTGTGTCATTTGACAAGGAAATTTGTTGAATTTTACATTCACTTGCATCTCCAAGAACACGCTTGACCATCTTTAAAGTATATGGCTTAATTAAGGTTTCATCAATTGTGTGGGGCTTCTTTTGCTTCTGTTTTGAAGGCAACCTAATATGATGCCTCAACTACACTTGGGGTCTGTTGTTAGAAAGCAACAGTCGCATTCAGTTTCTGTTTTCCCAAACTACTTTTGTGGCACCTGAAGAAATCAGGGCCTTTCTCAGCATACTGTGGATGGATAGTCAGCAAATGATGCTTCAACTTACTAAGCCTCATAGAATTGTTCCCCAGCACTTTGAAGCACAGTTCACACTGAGGTTTCTCGATGCCATCAGCTAGGATTGATGTAAATCCGTAGCTAATGTACTCTTCACTGTACTTCCGCTTCTTAGTAACACGTAGTCATCACAACTCTAAGGAAAATAAACAAGACAAAACATCAGAACAAACATTAAGTGATAAGACAAAAAAATGATAATGAAGGACAGATAAATAGGATAAGTGATAAAATGACAAACTCACAAATATCCAGAATGCAGAGAAACAACAGCAAAAAGTAGTCCATGTATATGAATTTTTTTGACAATAAGCAGAAACCAATATCTCAATGAACAACTAAAACCTCAACAGAAAACAACCTTCCGACCGCAAAACTCTAAATCTTTCAACAACCACCAAAACAACAACGCCATGTTGAACCATGACGCAGCTGCGCCAACTTCCCTACATAATGATTACGATAATATAACACATCAAGGAAATCGCATATATCTTCACAAACAGGTATCCAGAAGAGTCAAGGCAACATGACAATAGAACCAGGTATGAACACAATGGCGGGAAGCGGTAGAATGTGACGAAAAAACCGTGACGTCATCCAAGATGGCGGAAAACAGTTGCCACACGATTTTTCGCCGCGAAAGTGCAAAATATGTACAGTATGGTTCAGAATCAATTATACCTATGTGTTTACATGTTTTGCAGGCCACACAGATCATTTGATCACCTCTCTCCCGGTGACTCACCCTCACTCACTGCCTGGTGTCTCTCACTTGTCTAAAATGCGTTCGTTCTCCGCGTTTTCTATCACACCTACATTGCGCAAACTATTACAATTTCGCACACATGTACACATAAATTTCTTAATAATATTATGTAACAAAATTTTATTGTCAATTTAATCAATTAAAAAAGAAAATTTTCTTTACCAGGACAGTGATGCAAGTTTTCTTTTATTCAGATTTCTAACATTATTTAGAAATATATAATTTGCAACAGCCCACCATGGCCCTCAGGTTGAGAACCTCTGTTCTATATGAAAGTTAAAAGTGCTTCTCATTGAGCTGTCAGGGTGATAAGGTTTGCCTGCAGTACTCGCCAATAACTACCAACACCTCGATATAAATTTAACAAGGGAATTTCCAGTTTCTCTGAAATCATACTCCTGTTAGGACTCAGGTTTGTATAATTAGGAAAAATACAAATAAATGTAAAAAGATGTTTGATAATTTAGGTAGCTTTAATATGCTTTTAATTTTAAACTCATTAGAATTAATGTTTCTCAGGGTGGTGGACATAGATGTTGACCGAGGGGTGGTTGAACTCAGAAACGTGAAAGCACCGGAAACTGACCCCAAAAAGACCTTCACCTTCGATGCGGTGTATGACTGGAAGTAAGTCTTTGAGCAAGGTGTTTACTTTTTCACCTTCCTATAATCCTCTGTTCTTTCCACCTGATGGAACCATCTCTAAGCACTGGTCTATCCTTTCAATTATGCTGGTTTGAGGTCTCTCATTAACATAAATGATAATACCAAAACTGAAGTGAACAGCACACTAAGGGAAATTAGACGTAAGGTTTAAGAGCATTAATAGTACTGTAATATTTTCAGCCTTAATTTTGATCGAATATCATTTGTATATAACTGTGAACTTTTAGATAGCAAGTACTTTTTAATTATTTTGAGGCAGATAAACTTGAGAAGTAAAGAAGGAAAACTCGCTTTTTATTTCAGCTCCAAACAACTTGAACTCTATGACGAAACATTCCGGCCTCTCATTGACTCTGTTCTATGTGGTTTTAATGGCACTATATTCGCATATGGGCAGACAGGAACTGGCAAAACATATACCATGGAAGGTAAAGTATAATACTTAGTTCAATATACAGATTTGTTTTTGCATGTGACCTGAAATCTAAAGGGTCAGGATGCACTTATATGTTTCATTGATATTAATTGTGTTTTAATCCATTTTTCGTTTTGTTAGGAATACGAGATGACCCAGAAAAAAGAGGTGTCATACCAAATTCATTTGAACACGTATTTGACCACATAGCCCGGAGTAGCAATCAACAGTACCTCATACGAGCGTCGTATCTTGAGATATACCAGGAAGAGATTAGGTAAGTCTGACAAAGTGATCATGGTATTATACAGTAATTTTCATGGATCTGATTGAATGACCACTATAAAGAATCTTTGTTACAGTTTGCAGTGTACATTGCCCTGCACTTTACTTTAAAGGGTGCCTCTTTACAAAGTTGTAATTATTAACTTTTTGGTTATTGTTAAATGGTAAATTGCAAAAATTGTTGATATTAACACATTCTTTTGCAGAGACTTGTTGGGAAAAGACCAAAAGAATAGACTAGAACTCAAGGAACGACCAGACACTGGAGTGTATGTTAAGGATCTGCAGCAGTTTGTATGTAAAAGTGTAAATGAAATTCAGCATGTTATGACGGTTGGTAACCAGAATAGAGCTGTTGGGTAAGTAGAATTTTACTGCCATTGTCAATTATTCCAAATTTTTTTTCTTTTTCCCCAGCATGGATTATACATCTTTTTGCATATGGGCATTCTGCTCTGTGAAAGTTTTTTAGCAGGTTAATTGCCCATTTTTTGTGTTCTGTGTGAAGTATATTTGCATTTTGAGTAATACCATAAGAAAAATAAAGTAGAATTCAATTGCTAATTTAATGAAATTACTGTCCTTTCGCAAAAAAGGGTTGTATGCATCAAATTGTTCAGCATTTGGCATGTGTAATACTGTAATTTTCCAAACAAGGGTATGTTGTTAATTGTGACATAGCATAATAGATACTGTTGGATAACTATGAATCTGTTTACTTTCCTTGATGCTGACTGGCATATGTATGATGTTGAATAGAAAACTGATGATGTATTTGTCACTGTTTAATTTTCAGTGCCACAAACATGAATCTCCACAGTTCAAGGTCACACGCTATCTTCATTATCACCATTGAATGTAGCGAGATCGACGACAAGGGTAAAAATCATATTCGGGTAGGGAAACTGAATCTTGTCGATTTGGCCGGTTCTGAGAGGCAGTCAAAAACTGGTACTGTGGTAAGTAATAGTTATTTGGGGTTCAGTTTATTCCTGTGTCTCTTGTATTTGATATAGGTTATGATTCCCCTGAGTTATGTAACTAAATGATCTAGATGAAGGTGTATGCTGTATTTGTTATTTTTAAGTCTTATTTATTTTAGTATTTCTCTTTGTAGGGCGAGAGATTGAAAGAAGCCACAAAGATCAACCTTTCTCTTTCTGCTCTGGGAAATGTCATATCAGCGCTGGTGGATGGGAAAAGCACGCACATCCCCTACAGAGACTCAAAACTTACTCGTCTTCTACAAGGTTTGTTTTCAGCGGGAAATAGGTTTGTCAAAAACTGAATGGAGTTTGGATGTTATGTAGCAGTTTAAATAGATTAAGTATCAGTTTACTCTGTCATATTAATTGCTCTCAAAATTTTTTATTAAATGGCAGTTGAAAGGTGGGATAATACAGTGTTAATGAAATTAACGTCACAATTGGAAGAGATCAAAGGGAATGGAGGCAAGGAAAATAGGAAAGTTTGCTTTCCATAATTGTGTTAAGATCCTTTATTTTATTAATTTTATTACTTGATAATCTTTTCACTTTAATTCCTCCTTTCTCTTTGGGTCTAAGTTTAATAAGGTCAATTGAGCGTCTTAGTTTTAGCCTCTATACTTAATGGAAATGTTACAAGGTGTGAGATGGTGTTTTGTTTGGAAGGATGTCATCAATTTAAATAAGTTTTGTTGGGGAATTATAATACTGTACAGTGTTCAGTCATTATGAATTCCTTTGCCCTGAATTGCCTATGTCATCAAAAATATACATGACCTCAGTAAGAAGATCTGAAGTATTTAGTTATAACATTGCTTTGATAGTTAGTTTGTAATATCGTTTCTTGATTGTTGCTCACCTAAGATTTGTGGTCACTTTAAATATGCTGATTAAGTAAGAGGAGACTGGTTCATTGACTGATAACCCCAGTTTGGAATATTAAAATTGTTTTATAATTTCACAAGCCACTTATATGTATCAATCTTATAGACTTTTCCTTGACTATTCTTTTCCAGATTCCTTGGGAGGTAACTCCAAAACCATAATGGTTGCCAACATCGGTCCTGCTAGCTATAATTACGATGAGACAATAACAACACTCCGTTATGCTAATCGTGCCAAGAACATACAGAACAAACCTAAAGTTAATGAAGATCCAAAAGATGCCATTTTGAAAGAGTATCAGCAAGAACTTGCTAGGCTTAAGGTAAGGGTTTTACAAGTTTTATGCTGTAAAACTTGATTTGAGAGACACTTCTTTTTTCAGTTTCATGTTTAGCTCATTGGTAAATTCCTTTGTCTTTTGTCAGAACACCAGTTTTCAATATTTTCCCCGGAGGAATATTCTTTTCATGTAAGGTTTGGTAAGCAGATATTCATTATACCATGTTTATCTCAAGAGGTAGCACAATTATTACTTTTCCAAAGTTCATTTTTTATTTACTTCCTTTAGTTGTGTGTGTTTACTTACATATTTTTAAACATAAGACTTACCCGGTAGTTATATATATAGCTTACGTCCCTGACGTCACGGCAGAAAATTCAAAACTCGTGCCAATTGCCGATTGGATAGCCAGGTGTACCACCCCTGCGCCCTAGCGAGGTACCTAGGAACCATTCCAGGAACCCTCATATATTCCCTACTGTCGCTAGCGGCGACACGTTGATATTCTGCTCGTCAAATTATTGATCTTACTTTGGTGAAGTACAAAACTTTGGTTGTTGACTCCCACTTGTTTGATTTTGCTTTTGGATATTCTTTAATACGATTGGATTTAGAAAATTTTGACCCTTGCTTGTTTGATTTCTCTTTAAATTTTTCAAAATGGCCACCCCCCCTATAACTTTTAGGTTGTGTGTGAGTGGGTGTAAGACCTGAATGGCTAAAGCTTCTCTTGATCCCCATTATCTCTGCGTTACTTGCAGAGGTAAAGAATGTGATTTGGGGGATCGTTGTGATGAGTGTGTTCTTTTATCAGAGCATGAATGGATTGAGTTTGACCGTTATAGAAGTAAACTCTAAAGGGATAGATTGAGACGAAGTTCTTCTCGTTCTTCTAAAGACTTTTCCTCTTCCCATGTCACTGACCCTATTCCTTCCCCTGTAGTGGTAGATCCTGATCCCGCTACTGTAACTGCTAATGAGCCTACGCTCAAAGACATGTTGGCTCTGGGCGCTAAAGTGGAATTGCTTGCGGCGGACAGAACTCGGCTTATGTCCAACGTTAAGCAGTTGAAGGGTGAAAAGTGCAAAAAGTGCAGTGAAGTTAAGTGCTGTGGAGGGTGCGCCTGCCCGCGTCTGTCGTCCTTCTAGTCCTAGACCTCTTCCAAGCTCCCCAACCCCTGGGAGAAGGAATGTCGAACGGCGAAAGGAGACGAGAGGCTTTAAAACACGAGCAGATGTCCCCTTGAACGTACCTGTTGACGTTTCCCAGGACGTTCACCCTCACCATTGGAAAGGTGAGGTTAAGTTGTTCTCGTCGTCTTCAGATGACGTTTTGCCTAAAAGAGGCTGGAAGCTTGCTTTCAGACCTCTTAAGAGGACCTTTGATAAGGCCAACCAACGTCCTGCTAGTTCGCGGCCTGGCTGTAGCCATTGGGATATGCCAGAGTCGTTTGACAGTTCTCCGACTAAACGTCCTGCTAGGACGTCGGACGCGACCAAGGATCCTACTAAGCAGTTGTCAGGACCGGGCTTAACCTCGATACAGGCTCCCACGCAGCCTTCAAACTGGTTTTCACCATCCAGACGCTCTGAACGCCTGAGTGATGAGGAGAACGTTGTGGTGTCTTCACCAATATCGCAACGTTCAGATCCTAACTTTATCATGCTACAAGAGATGCAAAACAGGCTCTCTTCGTTCATGCAGAACTACCAACGTAGCAACAAGCCTCAAGCTGACACACGTGACAGTTATTGTCAGGATCGAGACAGCAAGCGGTCTGCTCAACACGTTATGAAACGTCCTGTAGGACGTGTTCCCGAGCGTAGTCTTGAGCGCACGGTGGTTCATGATCTCGAACGTCCTCCTATTCAAGGCTCCAAGCTTCCTGCTAGCTACATTGAACGTCCTTTAGGACGTGATCCTGAACGATCAGCTAAGACCGCAGTTGACAGCCCTAATGTCGAACGCGCTTTACTTCGAGGCGTAGAACGTCCTATCAAGCGCAAAGAGATCCTTCAGTCAGATCGTGTGCTCGAACGTCCTGCAAAGAGAGACGTCGAACGTCCTGCTAAACAGGCTGTTTAACGTCCTGCGAAACAGGCTGTCGAACGTCCTGCGAAACAGGCTGTCGAACGTCCTAGTTCTCAGGACGCCTACCGCTCTTCAAGATACCTTAGTGAACGTCCTCCAGGACGTGTAACCGGGCGACAAACAGCCAAACAGGTCGTTGAGTGGCAAGCGGTACGCAGCGCTGAACGCTTGTTAGGAAGCGACGTCAAGCACCTTTCAGAACACGATCCTGAACGTCCTACTTCTTACCATATTTCTGATGCTTCAGAAGTTAGTCTTGATTATGACGATGAGGCTTACACTCTTCAAGATAACGCTGATTCTAACGCAGTTCATGTTCAGAAACTCATTAGTTCCGATCGCGTTGATTGCGAGCGTTTGGCGTAGCGGCAAGTAACACTCCCGCTTGATAATTTACGTAAGGATCCAGTTTCTGTTGCTGTCGGAGCTCAGGATCTTCTTGAGAAGGATTAGGATATTGCTATCAACACTGTTGCTCCCGATGGAACTTTACCAGAGAAGGACATCGAAGGTCAGCTTTCTCCTGTGGAGTTTGAGGAAGTTTCCGAAGACGAAGACACTATTTCTTTTCGTCATTTTGTTGATCTGAAAAAACTTATGAAAGTTTTCACTGAGGAGTTCTCAGAATTTTTTGTACCAGTTGCTCCCCGTTCTCCACCGTCCGAGTTTACTCTTGGGAAGGCGTCAAAGAAGGCTCGATTTACCAAGATGGTCTTATCACGATCGTCTAAGAGGGCTCTAGGACTGATGGGTGACTGGATGCAGTCCAAGAAAGACCTAGGGAAAGCGGCTTTTGCATTGCCTCCAGCTAGACTAGCATCTAGGTCTAGTATTTGGTACGAGACAGGAGAAGTTCTCGGCTTGGGGATACCTGCCTCTGCCCAGGGAGATTTCTCAAGTCTTGTAGACGCTCCTCGTTGGTCGGCCATGAGGAAGACCAAGATTTTCTGGTCTACATCGGAGCTGGATCATCTGCTTAAGGGCATATTTAGAGCCTTCGAAGTTTTTAACTTCCTAGACTGGACTTTAGGAGCATTGGGTAAAAAAGTTGCTACTTTTAAAGAAGGGGATACCTCTGCCTTAGTCCATTTAATGTCCTGAATGGATAAGGCTTTGCTGGATGGATTCAATGAATTGGCAGCACACTTTTCTGCAGGCTTTCTAAAGAAAAGGGATCAGTTATGCTCATTTCTTTCTCTGGGGGTTACTCCCTTCCAGAAATCCGAGCTGTTATATGCCCCTCTTTCTCCCTTGTTGTTCCCACAAGAACTAATCAAGGAAATATTGTCGGCCTTAACTCAAAAGGCTACTCAAGACCTGGTCTCTAAGACAGCCAGAAAAGCCCTACCACCTTCTTTTTCCAGATGTAAAACTAAGGAAGAAACTTCTTTTCCTAAGTTTTCCCAGCCCTTTTGAGGGAGGTCTTCCAGCAGGGGTAGCTCCAGATATGACGCAAGAAGGAATAAGAGGAGGGGCTTCAGATCAGGGCGAAGCAGTCTGACTGCTTTCGCCTTCAGGCAGTAGGAGCCAGACTACTCAACTTCTGGCAAGCGTGGGAGTAGAGAGGAGCAGATCAATGGTCTATACAGATCTTGAAGGAGGGTTACAAGATCCCCTTTTTAAGGAATCCTCCTTTGGTCTTAGCTCCAGTGGATCTCTCTCCCAGATACAGAGAGGAGGCAAAGAGACAAGGACTGATTATCCAAGTTTCTCTCATGTTGGAGAAGGGGACCATAGAAAGAGTAAAGGACATATGTTAACCAGGCTTTTACAACCGCCTGTTCCTGGTACCCAAGAACTCGGGGGGATGGCGTCCAGTCCTGGACGTGAGTGCGCTGAACAAGTTTATCCAGAAGACGAAGTTCTCAATGGAGACTTCGAAATCAGTTCTTGCTGCAGTAAGGAAAGGCGACTAGATGGTCTCATTAGACCTCCAGGATGCCTATTCTCACATCCCAATACATCCGAGCTTCAGGCCTTACCTAAGATTCGTATTCAAGGGCGAAGTTTTCCAATTTCGAGCCCTACGTTTCGGCCTCAGCACAGCCCCACAAGTCTTTACGAAACTCATGCTAAACGTAGCAAAAATCCTCCACTCAAGGGGCATCAGAGCCTCCCTGTATCTTGACGATTGGCTTCTCAGAGCTCACACATACGATCACTGCCTGAAGGATCTCCAGACAACCATGAACCTTACAAAAGAACTGGGTCTCCTTGTCAACAAGGAAAATTCTCTCTTGATTCCATCACAAGAGATTCTTTATTTGGGAATGACGATTCGAAGTCAGATTTTTTGGGCTTTTCCATCTCCTTTAAGGATGGAGCAAGCCAGGTTGAAACTCCAATCTTATCTAAGGAAAAACATGTCTTCAGCGAGGAAGTGGATGAGTCTAGTAGGAACCCCCTCCTCCTCAGAACAATTTGTTCCCCTAGGAAGACTGAACCTTCGTCCTCTCCAATTCCATCTCAACCACCATTGGAACAAGGAGAAAGACCTGGAGACTATGAGTATTCCAATTACGGACTCCATCAAAGACTGCCTTCGGTGGTGGGACGAACCGAACAAGTTCCAAGGTGGTCTCGACCTAATTCAAAAGAACCCAGACCTTGTGTTATGTTCCGATGCCTCGGACTCAGGGTGGGGAGCAACTCTGAACGAGTTGGAAGTTTCGGGGCTGTGGTCAGAGACCCAGAAGGACTTTCATATCAATCACAAAGAATTGTTGGCAGTCCTATTGGCCCTCAAAAGTTTCGAAGGATCAGTCACCAACAAAGTGATTCAAGTCAATGCCGACAACACGACGGCATTGGCTTACATTGCCAAACGGGGGAACTCACTCGATTTCTCTGTATGAGACTGCAAAGAATCTCCTTTTGAGGGCAAAGGAGAGGAATGTGATCTTAATGACGAGGTTCATCCAAGGAGAGAAAAACGTAATGGCAGACAGCCTCAGCAGAAGAGGTCAGATCCTACTGACAAAGTGTACGCTCCCTCTTCAAGTTTGCAAGAGTCTGTGGCGACTTTGGGGTCGACCATGCATAGATCTCTTCGCAACATCAAAGACAAAGAGGTTAGAGGCGTATTGCTCTCCAGTACCGGATCTAGAAGCAGTCCACATAGAAGCGTTTCTGTTTGATTGGACCAATCTAGATCTGTACGCTATTCCACCATACAAGTTCCTGTACAAAGTGGTACAGAATTTTTGTAGCAACCAAAGGGACCAGGATGACCCTAGTGGTCCCCTTTTGGCCGTCAAGAGAATGGTTCACAGAGGTACTGGAATGGATGGTAGACACCCCAAGAAGCCTTCCATTAAGAGAAGATTTACTCAAATAACCCCACTTGGAAAGATTCCATCAAAATCTCCACGTTCTTCAGCTGACTGCCTTCAGACTATCGAAAGACTCGCTTAGAGCTAGAGGCTTTTCGAAGGAGGCAGCTCAAGCCATTGCAAGAGCAAGAAGAACTTCAGCTATCAAAGTTTATCAATCCAAGTGGGAGGTTTTTAGAGAGTGGTGTAGAGTCAACTCTCTTTCCTCATCCAGTACCTCTGTAGCCCAAATTGCGGACTTCTGCTCCACCTTCGAAGGAAGCGCAACTTCTCCTCCTCGACTATTAAAGGATACAGGAGTATGTTAGCGACTGTATTCAGGCACAGAAACCTGGACCTTTCTAACAATAAGGATCTGCAAGAACTCCTTAGGTCCTTTGATACTACAAAGCAACGACACCAAGATTCACCAGCCTGGAATCTGGATATTGTATTGAAGTTTCTTATGAGTGACAGATTTGAGCCCTTAGGTTCAGTTTCTATGAAAGACCTTACTATGAAAACTCTATTTTTGGGTAGTCTCGCAACAGCCAAAAGAGAGAGTGAAATACATGCGTTTAGCAAGAACGTTGGTTTTCGTGATGGTAAGGCTGTCTGTTCCTTACAATTAGGCTTTCTTGCCAAAAATTAACGCCCTTCTCAACCTTGGCCCAAAGCTTTTGAGATTCCGAATCTTTCGGATTTAGTTGGCGAGGAGTTGGAAAGAGTCCTATGCCCGGTAAGAGCTCTGAGATTCTACCTGGACAGAACAAAAGACTTACGAGGCAATTCGGAAGTTCTATGGTGCTCAGTCAAAAAGCCCACATTGCAGATGTCAAAAAATGCCATGTCATTTTTTATCAGGCTCTTGATTAAAGAAGCTCATGCACATTGTAATGAATCAGACCTTGGACTTCTAAAGGTTAAGACTCACGAAGTCAGAGCAGTAGCAACATCAGCAGCATTCAGACAGTATAGATCGTTGCAAAGCATAATGGACACAACCTTTTGGAGAAGCAAATCTGTGTTCGCTTCACATTATTTGAAAAGTGTTCAGACTCGTTACGAGGGCTGCTACACTCTGGGTCCATTCGTAGCAGCGAGTGCAGTAGTGGGTGAAGGATCCACCACTATGTTCCCATAATCCCAATAACCTTTTCTTCTCTTGGTACTTTTATTTGTTTTTATGGTTGTTAGTGGAGATTGTGTCAGTCTTCCACAATCATTGATTTTAGTCAGGTGGTCAATTTTGTTCCTTGAAGAGTGCCCGGAACTGGTTATTGGAGGAGGTTCTGTCATAATGAGGTATATACACTGGTTTGACAGTCCCTACGAGATCTTTAGCCCACTGGGAGGATCGCTGGATCTCATAAGGCTAGCAGACATAATGAGGCAGAGAATCATTGAAGTCCGCTTCCTTATCAGGTACGAACCCTTAAGTTTGTTTTGATTAACTTTTAAGCAGAATTCCAGATATACTAGCTGTCTCTAACCCTCCACCAGAGGTGTTAATCAGCTATATACATAACTACCGGGTAAGTCTTATGTTTAAAAATGGTATTTTCATTATAAAATAAATTTTTGCACATACTTATCCGGTAGTTATATATAATTAAAGTCCCACCCTCCTCCCCTCTAAGAGACTAGAGGCATGGAATATATGAGGGTTCCTGGAATAGTTCCTAGGTACCTCGCTAGGGCGCAGGGGTGGTACACCTGGCTATCCAATCAGCGATTGGCGCGAGTTTTGAATTTTCTGCCGTGACGTCAGGGACGTAAGCTATATATATAACTACCGGGTAAGTAGTATGTTCAAAAATTTATTTTATAACAAAAATACCATATTCAACTAGGAATAGAATGGTGTTGACGGATCCATTAATTGTGTAATTAAATGAAACTTGGTATTCTAAATAGCATGTACCCTTTTTATGATGCTTATCGAATTCTATATTTTTATCAGTCTAATGCATTCTCTAAAGAAGACAAACAGCAGTGGCATTTGCATTGGTATTCATTGTTGATCATAATGGTGTCATTTTTGTTTGCTACTTTTTGTACATTATATTTATTGTTGCTAACTTATTATCACCCGTAAGCTATTTTTACATTAGGAATTATAACAAATGAAATGTGGATGAATTATCTACAAATTTTAGGAGTACCTTCTGCAGTTTAAAGAAGGGGAATTTATTTCCTAATTGATTGATTGATTATTATTTTTCTAATTTGCAGGCACAACTTAGCCAGAGGGGAGTCAAGAAAAAGAAGAAAAAGAAAGTTAGTGAAGAGGGAGGAGAGGATGAGGAAGAGGAGGAAGAAGAAGAAGAAGAAGAAGCTGAAGCTGCAAAAGATGAAGATTCTGAGGCTTTATTGCAACAGGAGAAAGAATTAGAAATTGAGAAGAATAGAATACTAAATGACCAGCACATGATTGAAGAGGTATAGCTTTATTGAATATCTTCATTTTTCTGTCAGTTGATTTTTGTATGAAAAATTTTTCTGGTTGCGTGGAAATGCTCGTGTATATTGTTGTAGTTCAATGCTTATTTGATGTAAAGTGCTTAAACAAATCCAGTATTTCTTTTGTAATGCAGATGTTATCCAGTCTTTTACATTTTCTGTAATTTCAAACTTCAGTAACTTACTCTGAAAACTTTTAGTTTATATTGTTCTGTGTTTTCATACTTTATGATAAAAAATACTCGTTTTCATCCTAGTGAATAGTGTCAGTAGTTTACCGTACTTTTACATAATTCTGAACCTCATCATTTGTGAGAAAACTTGTTTGTTCCTACACAAGTATAACCTTCGTCCTTTAATAGGAGATCGATTCAAGCGCAGATGGAACTTGACTGTTAAAACTTATAACGAGGTGTTGGCAGTACGGTGGCGGGGAAGCGCCATCCCTTTGCCGTTACACTGAACAGTTACTTTGATTCCAGGTGCTGAATAACGCAGATGTGCTTTTGATTTCAATTCAAACTTGGCTTTTAGAGTTTTATTTCTTTAACTCTTGGACAAGTCTCAAGGCTGAGAGATTTGCTTGTTTCCCCCAGCAAAACAGGTGAGCCTCTTCCTTGGGAGGAGTCTCTTAAAGTTTCAGATCCCTAAGGTTATAGGGTTTTCCCTCCAATGAAAGGCTAGCCCTAGCACCTAATCCCTCGAAGGGGAATAAAACCTGAGGTTGGCTAATTTCTGCCCTTGACTCAAACTAACCTGATTGTTCAACACTCTACGAGTTTGACAAAGGAGACTACAGTGGAACCTCTATATACGATCTTAATTCGTTCCAGAACCTGCTTCATATGTTAAAACAATCTTATGTTGGAGCAAATATTCTCATAAGAATAAACTGTAATTTGTATAATTCGTTCTACAGCCCAAAAACCTATGATAACTCCTTAAATTACTACACATAATTACAAATAACAATAATACAATTGCATTATGTAAGATAGATGTAAAAAAGAAGAATTATAAAGAGATAGTAAATAAAAAAAGGTTTTCATAGTCACTTTACCTCAAAGACAGGCCAGCGCAGGTGTAGGATTTGCTACACAGGAAGAGACGGACGGTTGGCGAGGAGGTAGAGATGGTGACTGCGATAACGTACCGTAACTTACTCTAACTTACACTACGTGAACTTTAACCTAATTTAGCTTATTTTTATTTATTATTTTATTTTTATAATTTATATTTTTTTACATTTTTATTCTTTTTTATTTTAAATTTTCATCACTTAGATACAACACTTCTTTGTTATAAAAGGACACTGAGAGAGAGAGAGAGAGAGAGAGAGAGAGAGAGAGATGATGTTTATTGTCGAACATGTGAGCATGCTATAAAACAAGCTGAATAAGTGAATCCTTAAAATAAGTTTTAAAAAGTTATCGTTAATATCTCTCAGAGAGAGATATTAACGATAACTTTTTAAAACTTGTTTTAAGGATTCACTTATTCAGCTTGTTTTATAGCATGCTCACATGTTCGACAATAAACATCATCTCTCTCTCTCTCTCTCTCTCTCTCTCTCTCTCTCTCTCTCTCTCTCTCTCTCTCTCTCTCTCTCTCTCTCTCTCTCTCTCATTTAAAGACCTGATAAACTCACCAGATTTGCCTGCCTTCAAATAGGATTCTACACACGCACACACACACATAGAGAGAGAGAGAGAGAACTTTATAAAACCTATTTTAAGGATTCACTTATTCAGCTTGTTTTATTGCATGCTTGACGACAAACATCATCTCTCTCTCTCTCTCTCTCTCTCTCTCTCTCTCTCTCTCTCTCTCTCTCTCTCTCTCTCTCTCTCTCTCTCTCTCAATCTTAGTTTTCTCTGCTTCACTTTGATCCCCTTCGATGGTTTGACTGCTTTAATGGCTTCCTTCTGCTTGATGATCATCGAGATCGTAGACCTATTCCGGCCATATTGTTTAGCTAGATCACTCACATGCACACTGCGCTCATGTTTTTCTATAATTTCTTGCTTCAGTTGTAATGAAAGCATTGCCTTCTTCCTTTTCTCACCACTACTAATACCTGTACCGAAGCTAAGCTTGTTAGGGCCCATGATTATACGTAAAATGAAAAATGAAACGTGAGAAAAGGAAGATAATAAGCACTGTTAATAACAGACCGAACAGAGGACAACCACACGATGTGCACGAGAACAGAGAACTGACCAACTTGACGCTCAATTGCGTTCCTCCAACGTGCTGCCGTCTACCGGCGTATACAAGATCTACGTCGGATGTTAGAGCATGACTTCGGGTGTCGAGACGAAAATTTGATCGAATTTTACTTCGGATGTTGGAACAATCGTATGTAAAGGCAATCGTATGTAGAGGTCTCACTGTATATTGGGAGGAACAAGTTCTCTTTTCTGAAAGATAGCCCATATTCCTCCTTTGTATGATGAGCGCGCTTGCTCTCGCAGATTTTGGGAGCGGCACGGGCCCATCCATGCTAATGGGTGCACTCATGAGCAATATGTCTCCAAGCGGGCAAGATTTTTGGATTCTGAATCATTATGTACTGATAAATGCACTGCTTCTCGCTCGCAACCTTCTGCGAATAGATTGGAAAACCCTTCCTTGCCAGACCTTGTCTGTGCTCAGCTTGCTTTAGATCTTTAAATCACACCTCATCATATTTAAGTGTTCTCTACCGAGGTGTGCGATCTCTTGATTGAGAACTCTCTACTGTTTGCATTCACCCTTATAGAAAACTGCATTCATCAGGTAAGATGTCACTTTTGCTTTTACTGATTCAGTTGGACGGCTGCTGTAAGGAGCAGGTACAATTGGGACCAAGTCTGAATCTTCCTTTTTACAGGTGTGGTAGGTAGTTAGGAAGGTCAACAGGCTTTGCAAAGCCCCCAGATCTCGGATTAAGGGCAAGAAGGTGGCTATAATTCGATTATTTTGTGCTCCCCATGGTTAGAGGCAACGACTATAACTCCCTTGGTCCGAGCTAGCCAAGGAGACATTCATCAAGGTCATTATGCAGATTTGGCTAGTAAAGATTCCCTAAGGGCAGGCCGGTCTTACAAGATCCTGCCACCATCATTTTCAAGGCATAATCTTTATTGCATAACACAAGATTCTCCTAATTGATGTTAGCTGAAAGACTCACAGCTCAGCACATTACTTTACAGCTTTGGAGGACTGGAATGTGGAGTCTAAAGTAATGTTGATCCTTCAGGTGGCATCCTGGTTAGACCATTGGTCAAGTACAGTGAAATATTTAGTCTTGAGGGAAGACCTTTCGGACCTTTGTCTGTCTGGAGCAAAATCAGTAGAATCTTTAGTTCACCAGGCGGCCAACTTTATTCTGAAGAAGCAAGGCGTGGTAGCCTAAAGTTCCCAAGGCAAATGGTTTTGAGAGTTGTACTGAACCTAAGAAACTCCACTCTCAAAGAATCTACCCTGTTTTCCTTGTAGCAGGTAGAGCTGACAACTGAAAAGTGAAGGTAGCCCAATCGAAATTTGTCTCTCCTGAGCGGTATCATTTAGAAGGCTACAATCTTCCTCCTTGAACAACTGTTCCAGGTCATTGCCCCTTCTAGACAATCTTTGGGATCAGCCCTTAGACCGGTGTCAAATAGGAGTGATCTCTGAGCTGCACCATCGACATCGTGGAATCCTATGGATTCTGGTTTGCAATTTTGCCAGCGAATGGCTTGGAGCCACAATCATAGAGGCCCTTATTCACGCTAGGGCTGGCAATTCCTCCATTCAGCCACCACCAGTGGATGGTGGACATTCTTCGGTTCGGTCACTGGCTCTCCCCCTCCTCTCATTCCCGCTCCGAGGACATAGTGTTTCTTTCACCTAGGAACGGAAAAAGACCTTGCTCTGCGTTTAGAGATGCATACAATTTTGGTAAAAGTTGTTCTTGAAGAAGTTCATGATGAGTCTCTAGGCATCATCAGCCATCTGTGTTTGATTAAGAAGGCATCAAGTGTTGGAGACCCATAATAGGCATCTCAGCCCTGAATGAGTTCATCCACCAAACTTGTTTCAGGATGGAGATGCCCAGCATGATCGGACATGCAGTAAGGAAGAACAATTTTATGATCTCATTTGATTTAGGGATGCATTCATACAAATCCCTGTGAATCGTTCTTCAAAAATGTATATATGTACGTTTTGTACTTGGGAGTAAAATCTTTCATTTCAAAGTTCTTTGCTTCGGGTGTCCACGGCCCCGACAAGTATTCACTCAAGTGTTTGTTGGTGTCATTATGTGCTCATGCTAATGGAATTTGCCTGATCCAGTATCTAGATGACCAGCTGTTACTGGCAGACTCAGTCCAAAGTTGCTCATCATTGGGTACAGTCTTATCTCGTTTTGTCATGATCTGGTGATTGTGACAAATCTAGGGAAGTCCCTGCTCTCATCCAAGCAAAAAATTATATACCTGGTTATGGACATAGAACCTGGTAACAGGGAAAGTTTATCCGTCCTAGAACAGAATGACCTAATTTTAGAACGTATCTCTTCCTTTCCTTCATCAGGCACAGTTATCTACACAACAATGGCAACAACTTCTAGGTTACTTGACATCATTAGAGAAACTTGTGCCTCATGGTCACCTCCATCTACTGTCATTGCAATGGTGTCTAAAGAGACACTGGTCACAAGCCACATAATCTTCTTGGGTCCTAGTACTGATTGAGCACAGCACTGAACTTGACTGACTTTGATGGCTAGGTGAGGAAAACCTGTTTCAAGGTCTCCGGGTCTTTTTACAGACGCGTTAAAGAGAGGGTGGAGTCCCATCTGGCATGAAGACAGTGGTCACACAAGGACAAATTTCATATGAGTGTTATGGAGTTGGAGGCAGCTTTTCTATTTTCAGCATTTTCACCCCCTTCTGGTCGGTCACTCGGTTACACTGATGAACGACAATGCAACCATTGTGGCATTTTTCAACAAGAAAGGCGGCACAGTATCACAAATTTTTCGTCAAAAAGATGAGGTGGTGCATAAATGAACTGGGTTGAGAGGACTACTGCATTTTGGATTAAATGCAGTAGTCCTCTCAACCCAGTTCATTCTTGGCAAGAGGAATATAATAGCAGACATTTTAAAATAGGTGGGTCATATAATAGGTTAGAAAGGTCTTTACATCCCCAAGTAACGCCAAAGCTCCTGACTTTGAGAGGTTCCCGAAAATAGACATGTTCGCTACAAGCCTCAACAAAAAGCTGCCAATCTACTGCTCACCAATACCAGATCCAGCAGCAGCTCTTGAGGTTGCGTTCCATCATCCATGGGACGGCCTCAATGGCTATGCTTATCCTTCCTTTTACCCTCTCTGAAGAGGTGTTTTCATCTCAAAACCTAAAATTAACTTAGTAGCTCCAAAATGGCCTCGAGCAGAATGGTACCCGGACCATCTTCATCTCCTGTACTAGTGAAGGTTCCGAGGGAACTTCCCCATGGCACAACCTGCTTCATCAGTCCCACCTGTGGAGGTTCCACAACTCTGTGGAATCCTTATCACTTTGCGGGTGCAGGTTATCCAGTACCTCTTCTAAGAGAGAGGGTTTTCGAGGATGACAGCTGGAGACATGTGATGCCTCAGAAAATCCTCCACTGACATGTATGAAATAAAGTGGGCCATCTTTTGTGGTTGGTGCTGTCTAAGGAATACTTTTCCTCTTGGAGCCTCTATTCCACTAGTGCCAGACTTAGCTTACCAACGAAAGGAAAGAAGCTTCTCAGTCTCAGCAGTAAAAGGGTATCATTCAGCCTTAAGCCACGTACTGAAACTGAGAAGAGTGGATACAGTATTTCCTTGTTGTGGGAATTATCTGTACTTGTCAGGAATATGGAATAGACCTGTCCTTCCTGTGAAATTCGACCTCCAGCTTGGAATGTAACCTAAACATTACGGTCTTTAAAGAGAGCCTCTTACGAACTGTTCAGGCAAGCTTCATTTAGGGAACTTACCCTGAAAACAGTGTTTCTGTTTGCTTTGGCTTTGACAAAACAATTGGGGAATTACATGTACTTTTGTAGCTGTTCTCTTGTTCTTAGCACTGGAGGCAGGTCTTTTTATATTTTGTTCCTGGATTCTAGATTTTCATCTTTTACGGTATCTTTTCTTAGGGAAGTAATCAAACTGACAATCTGAATAAATTCCTCAAGTGTTCCCTAATGCCTCTAAGATGCTACCTTCAAAGAACCCAAGCTACCAGACCCAGGTTACAGAACCTGTTTGTAACCACTGGAAAAGTAAAAAAAAAAAAAAAAAAAAATTAGTCACCACAACATAATTCTTAAGTTGGTTCCTTTTTTTTTCTTCATCCCCTCTCCACATGTATATTGTTGAAATCCTATGTATCTGGATGGAAGTAAATAGAGGTAAGCCTCCTCTTTAGCTAGCAACTTTTCTATTGATATTAAATATAAGTGTTAATTCCACCATTCTTCTTACAATGGGTTGATGTATGTTCAGGCAAACCCATCAAATTGTTTATGCCATACTAACTTACCTGTTTAAGAAATGAGATATTTTTTGCAATAGACTTGGTTGCTCGAACCATGAACCTGATGGTACTTTTAACCCTGGTTTGCGAGGTGTCTAGGATGCTACTTTCTGCATTTTATCGGGTCCAAGATTATTGATCCCTGGATTTTAGCCAGCCAGTTTGGTAAGGACCTCCTCCAACCTAAGAATGAATCTAGTATAAGACAAAGGTTTGAATTTGTGTAGGAACAAATAATAAATTTTTAAAGTAATTTATGTTTTTTGTAACTATACAAACCCGATTTATTTAACTCAATTTCTTGCCATTACCTCCATGCAAAGGGACAGGGTTTCCCTGCCACAGTCCGGTAATTACTGGCTACTGGTGACACCCTGTTAAAAGTTTCAACTGCCAAGTTGCAGCTGCTCTTGAATCAATCTCCTGTTAAAGACCTCAGGTTTTCATAGCTCTGTAAAATACAAATCTCTCTTCAAATTTGTGAATGCTTAGTAAACAGTGTGGTTATATTTACTTTTATAATGTTGGTTTTCTATTCCTGTAGGAGAAAGACCGTTACTTAACTGAAATCAAGCATAAGGAAGCTGAAATGGTGGCTGCTAAAGATGCTCAGGAGAAGCTACTTAATCGTATCAAGACCATGGAATCCAAGCTTCTCTGTGGTGGGAAGAACATTATTGACCATACAAATGAGCAGCAAAGAGCACTTCAACAGAGAAAACATGAGATTTTAGAACAGAAGGTATGTTTTATAATTATTTTTTTTTATAGGAAACATGATTTGTTCCTACATGAATAGAAACTATAGTCCTTTAATAGAAGTATGATTTCAGCCAAGCTGAAGACTGCCGTGGTAGTTGCTGGTGAGTGGAGTGTAGGCTCGGCCACACAACAGTCAACAGAGCAGTCACTTTGATTTCGGTTGCAGCGCATTACAAACATACTTCTCTGGGGCCTCATAAACAGACTGCTTTTATTTCTTTTGCTTTTTCTTGATGATTGTGAGTTAATAAAATGGGGACTCCACAGGTGGACATTAGGGTTTGGTCTGGTAAACCTGACTGTAACTGTAGAAGGTTTATTAGCAACCTCTCCGTAGATCCGCATCATCTTAGTACTTTTTGCAAGGGTTCATGATTGTTCGCCGAAGCGGCCACAACTTACAGTGGGTATAGTTTGTTTGGCAAGAAAAAGAGTAAGGGGGATTCTTTGGCTTTGGACTCTTCAGTTCATTCTTCTCTCCTTTCTCTTCTTGACCTTTGGGTTCCTCCAGGGCTGGGTCCTCCGGAGAAATTCAGGAGGAAGGGGACATGGGTTTGTGGTAGGGGCCTGGTTCGGGGAAAGTAATACTCATCTGCTTCTCCCTCGAAGTTTGCCCTCTCTTGTACCGACCGAAAACGTGTGTGAGGATTTAGACCTGCTGAGGTTGTGGCTTTTACTGTAAATCAATGGTGTATCATCTGCAGAGAAGTTTCTAAAGATGTAGGATGATGCCAGAACCTCTAAAGCTTCCCTTGCTATGCCCTCCTCATCTAATCACTAACCTGCAGGGGAGTCATTAGAGGTGAATACCATCTATGAGTCCTCGCTTGCTGCTGGGGAAAATCCTGTGTCCTCTCCTGCTGCAGTATTGTCCTTGCTGGCCCCAAAATCCTCAGTAACTCTGAAGCCTGTAACGGGGAAAAGAATTGTACGTGCCCTTCCTCCCCCCAGTACTTTTATATCTTCGACATCTCCATTGACTGCTGAACCATCGAATATGACCCTTTCTATACTTAAGAAGCAGTAGTCATCTACATAGAAGACCATGCGACCAAAGTTTCAGGTCCCCTTGATGGATCTTTCCTTAGGTACGTGTGAAAGAGGCTGAACACTAACTCAGCCAAGAAAGGTTGATCGGTAAGTGGTAGAGGTGTTTATATGTCTAATAGCAGTGGAAGGTGTCGTGCAGGACCAAGCACGCTCACCATTGGTCAGGGTGTAGGGGCCTTCTCTCTTCCTCCTCTTTCATCTGAGAGCACTAGAGGTACATCAAGATCACCTCCGAGAAAGAGACAGCCAAGCTGAAGGTTAGTCATAGTGGAGTGTACCATCCACTACTTCTTCATTCAGGCAATTAGTTTGAGTGTGAACTACTGTAATGACAGAAGACCTCATCACAGACCTTCGTGTCACCCGTCTCTGGCTGACCAGTCTCACTGTGATTTCTTTTTAGTCGGCTATCGATCAGTGTTAGCATTCTCATAATCGAAATATCAAGTAACGATACAAAATATTTCATGGGTCTGTATCTTTTGTTGTGAGTATTACATAGCGTAAAGTTGACTCTACAACGCGAGTTTTATTTTCTTTATTTTATCTTTGATAGTCGATATATATTTATCTAATGAATGTACACTAATAGGGCAAATATTTTCGTTTACATTATAAAAGTAAAATAAGTTAGGTTAGTATTTTTTCTTGCAAGAATAACAGAGAATGGTTTCACATATTTCGCAAGTCATTCTTTGTAGAGTCCATATCACAGCGCACACATCTGGTGACTTCATATTTCTGATGGAACGTTAGTGGCAAATCAAGTGATTTCCTATCGATTCCTTACCCAAGTAATCTTATCATTTCCATCATCGAAACATCGAATAACAATGCCAACTATTTCAGTGATTTGTATTAGTTGTTACGAGTAACCTACAATACTGTTTACCGTAAATTTAAGAATACAGTGAACCCTTGTTTATCGTGGTAGATAGGTTCCAAACCCGGCCGCGATAGCTAAAAATCCGCGAAGTAGGGACACCATATTTACGTATTTATTTAACAGGTATATTCAGACTTTTAAAACCTTCCCTTTACGTAGTACTGTTAACAAAGTACCCTTTAATGTACAGAACACTTAATACATGTACTACAGTACCCTAAACTAAAACAGGCACAAATATTAAAGGCGATTTTATATCATGCGTTTCCTAAACACGCCAAAAAGCACGAATAAAAAATGACAACCAATGTTTTGTTTACGTTTATCTCTGATCATAACAAAGAAACAGACGCATTTACACATCTGTGTATAGGTTAGTTTTTGCATCGACAGCAATCTTACCAAGTATTGATTATATGTTGACTTTGTTATTACCAATGTTCTACTTAATTTTCCTTAGAACTTCCAAATAAATGAAATGAATGCCATTTATATAATGTTTTTCTTTATGACGCCGCCTGAAACGGAAACCTTCCATTTGTTTACACTCCATCTTCGATCATAATAAACAAACGAACGCATTAAACACACATGCTCAAAGTGATAACTAATGATATAACAAACATTTAGTAAACATCATGTTATTACAAATATTTTACTTATCGTATCCATATAAATTCCTAAATTCGTAGCAAAGCTGGAAACCCTTTTTTTTTCCTTATGCGTTTAATCCACAAAAGCAAACTGCCGCTAATGACAGAATGATAATTTACAATCATTTTAAACTGTTACGAAAGATAATTGTTCTTTCCATATCCAAAATACTTTTCCTAACTTCAGTTATAAGTCAACTTGTACCCACCTCACCATATACAAAAAAAGGTAAAAGAAGAAGAAAGTACTAGGCCATTTTTAAAGTCATCGAAAAATTAAGTTACCGCTATTACGTTCGATGTGACAGAGAGAGAGAGAGAGAGAGAGAGAGAGAGAGAGAGAGAGAGAGAGAGAGAATGGCTTTAAATGTACTAAATAATAAATATGATAGGTTATAACACATTGGTGCTTATGTAATATTAACTGTATAGATGGTTTGAATAATTTAAGAAATGGTGTAAACAATTCTTTGTTAATGTATTCGTACCGCGCATATTCTTGAGACATCAGCTGATGGGATCACAGCCAAAAGTAAAACAAAAAGAAGTAAAAAATACTCGATTTTTAAAACACACCCGAAATTTAAAAACATAAGTACATGTTTTATTATAGCGTAATTGACTATTTAAAGAGTAAAAGTTTTCTGGAATAGAATGGTGTTTCCTAAAAAATAGTAGTTTGCTGACAAAATCGGATACCGTATTTTAAGCTATGATTTAAATGGATGTATAGACGGTATAATTTTTTCGTTTTGTATTTAACTGGCACTTTAAGAAAACCGATTTTGGTTTCTTCATATTTGTAATTATTGTATAACACGAGAGAGAGAGAGAGAGAGAGAGAGAGAGAGAGAGAGAGAGAGAGAGAGAGAGAGAGAGAGAGAGAGAGAGAGAATCAGCTGTTGTAATCAAATGCCGTGTTTTTGTTTCCTGTACCTCCTGAAGCGAGGAATTGATCGCCACAACTAACAATATTCATGTTTATTTCATTCGTAAACTCTATTTCTTACGGAGAGAGAGAGAGAGAGAGAGAGAGAGAGAGAGAGAGAGAGAGAGAGAGAGAGAGAGAGAGTGTGTGTGTGTATATCAGCTGTTGTAATCAAATGCTGTGTTTTTGTTTCCTGTACCCCCTGAAGCGAGGAATTGATCGCCACAACTAACAATATTCCTGTTTATTTCATTCGTAAACTCAAGTTGCCATATGTGAACTAAGGTTTTATTTCTTACGAGAGAGAGAGAGAGAGAGAGAGAGAGAGAGAGAGAGAGAGAGAGAGAGAGAGAGAGAGAGAGAGAGAGAGAGAGAGAGAGAGAGAGTGTGTGTGTGTGTGTGTGTGTGTTGTTTTAAATGTAATAAACAAAAAAATATGATAGGTTATAACACATTGGTGCTTATGTAATATCAACTGTATAGATGGTTTGAATGAGTTAAAAAATGGTATAAACAATACTTCGTACGCGCATATTCTTGAGACCGGTAGCAAAACGTCAGCTGATCTGATCACAGCCAAAAGTAAAACAAAAAGAAGTCAACAATACTCGATTTTTAAAAAACACCCGAAATTTAAAAACAAAAGTACACGCTTTCTTAATGTGCAATTAACTATTTAAAGAGTAGCAATTTTCTAGAATAAAATGATGTTTCCCCCAAAAATAGTGGTTTGCTGATGAAATCGGATGCCATATTTGATGAAAAAAGTCCGCGAAGTCGTGAATCCGCGATGGTCGAACCGCGAAGTAGCGAGGGCTCACTGTACCTATATAAGTGCTATATGTCTGGTGACGTCATATTTCTAGCGGAAGTAGAGTGCCGAATCAAGTGATTTCCTTTCGATACTTTATCGATTAATATTAGTATTCTCATTGAAACAATACCAAGTATTTTTAATAATGTTTAAAGAAAAATCCTGTACAGAGATAGTGAGAGTGTATGTGAGTGAGTGAGTGACAAGGATTTTGGATGTCTCAGACTTTTTGGTCCATCCGCGGAGACTCCATTTGCTCTTTGTTAGAGCGATTTAGTTTAAGCATCATTTAGAGATTCTTATGCTCTTGTCTAACTTATTCTTGAACTCGTTTACCGTGTTACTGTTTACTACATCCGGTGGAAGTCTATTCCAAGTTTTTTCTATTTTGTATGTAAAGAAATTGCCACATTGAGTGGTATTGTATCTTTTCAATTCCAGTTTGTATCTGTTACCTCTGGACTGATTTGTGCTAAGCGTGAATATATTGTTGTAATCTACATTTGTTATTCCTTTAAGAATTTTGAATACCTCTATTAACTTTCCCCTTAGTCATCGACTTCGTAGATTAAATAAGTTCAAACGTTCCATCCTCTGTCTATATTCAAATGGCCTTAAGTGTTGGAACTAGTTTGGTAACCCTAGCTTGTACTGCTTCCAGTTTATCTATATCCTTCTGAGTACTTGGAGCCCAGAATTGGCCACCGTATTATAGATGGGGTCTTACTAGTGTTGTGTACAGCTGTGGTACAATGTCTTTGTTTCTGTATTTGAATTGTCTCTTTATGTAGCCTATTAGTTTCTGTGCTTTCTTTTCAGCTTTTATGCTCTGTTTTGTGAACTTTGAATCCTTGCTGATAATGATAGCAAGATCTTCTTCCTGGTTCACACTTTCTATTTCATTACCCAGTAGATAGTGGGTTATTATAACCTATGTGCATGACTTTACATTTTCCACAGTTGAAAGGCATTTGCCATTTTCTGGACTATTCTACTAGCTTCATTAGATCTGCTCTTAAGGCCTCTACATTTATGCGCAATTTAGTATTGTCGGCAAATTTGGCTATTTTTCCTAAATCTATGTCATTAATGTAGATCAGAAATAGCAATGGTTGAAGGACGGATCCTTTAGGTACTTTGCTTGTAACAGCTGCCCGATCTGGCTTCTCCATTGATTACAACTCTCTGTTTTCTGTTTATTAGTGAGTCTTTGATCCATTCAGCTGGCTTGTCTATGATCCCTAGTGCTCTAATTTTGACCATTAATTTTCGAGAGAGAGAGAGAGAGAGAGAGAGAGAGAGAGAGAGAGAGAGAGAGAGAGAGAGAGAGAGAGAGAGAGAGAGAGAGATGTGTGTATGTATATATGTATGTATATATATATATATATATATATATATATATATATATATATATATATATATATATATATGTGTGTGTGTGTATATATACCCTATGTATGTATGTGTATATATATATATATATATATATATATATATATATATACACACACATATATATATATATATATATATATATATATATATATATATATATATATATATATATATATATATATATATATATATATATATATATATATATATATATATATATATATATATATATATATATATATATATATATATATATATATATATATATATATATATATATATATATATATATATATATATATATATATATATATATATATATATATATATATATATATATATATATATATATATATATATATATATATATATATATATATATATATATATATATATATATATATATATATTATATATATATATATATATATATATATATATATATATATATATATATATATATATATATATATATATATATATATATGTATATATTCAGCCTTGGGAAAGTAGAGGGAATAGACACAACTATTTTTATATTGACACATAATTCTTTATATGAAAATACTAGGCAAAGGCAACTTCTAATTGATGGTTTATTTACTTGTTCAAAGTAATCTTATTGCTAAACATTACCAGGTTATAATACTACTATATAGGCCAATTGCATTCTATAGCCACCATAACTGATGATTCCCACCTTTGCCTAACATGTCCAAGACTAGATATTACAACAAATATGTTATTCATAAATTTAAAAAGGTCAGGGAATTATCTTGTTATTATTTAAAAGAAGTTAACTACAGACAGTTACACACAAATGTATTAATGAAATACCCATTCGTAAAATGACTAGAAAAAGCCAGCTTTAGGCTATGCTAACCTACCCATAATTATAGGTTAACAATAATAATAGACTAAAATTTCCAATTAGTTTTATAACCATCTCTGTATATATATATCCTCCCATGTTGAACATGATAACCCGGGTTCAAATGACAAATTGCTTTGGTAATTTAATTACCAAACATATGTAAGATTGATTAGAATTATGAAAAAAAGCAAGTTACTAGGCTATTCAAGATAAGATTAGTACAATAAAGACACTAAATTTATTATTCAGTTAGAAAGGGATATCAAGTATCAACACTGGGAGGTTTGGAGCAAAACAACTAGAACCCCTCCATATATTCAAGGTGGTGGGGAATAATGGCTAATAATACCACACGAATAGGAATGGAAAACAAAATTACACAATTTTCATTGAATTTCAAAGATTCCAATATTCATTTGGTATTTGTGTTATATTAGATTCCCTCTTTTAGCCTTTAACAGGAAAGTCTTTGGAGATCACACAGCATATTAACCTCAAAGAATATGATTTAGCTTTTATTTTGAGGAACCAAGCCATTGTTCAGAGCTTGACTATGCTGTCTGGTGATAAAACCTAATGATAGAAAAGATGATACCAACCATATTATTATCATGATTGATCCTTTGCAGAAAAGAGAGAGGGAAATGTTGCAGTTGTTGGAGAAAGAAGAAGAATCTTCATGTGAGATTGCTTCCACATTCTCCTCCTTGCAAGCAGAGGTCGAGGCAAAAACACGCAAGTTGAAAAAACTTTTTGCCAAGTTGCAGTCTGTCAAGCAAGAAATGGCTGATCTTCATGAGGAATTCTGTAGGGATCGTGTCGATCTTCAGCACACTCAGAATGTTTTGACAAGGTATGGATTAAGATGATGATAGAATAAGGATCTTTGATTTGTACAGTACTGTATATTGCCCAGTCTGATTCTGTTCCATTTGTGAATGGAAATGGTGTCTATATGTATCTTTGCGGGTAAATGCATGGATTTACCTTGTCTTGATGATGTACGTTTGAAAATTTTGAGGTTATCCTGTCTTTTTTTTTTTTTTTTCATCATTTCTTTTGTACCGTAGAGCAGTTTCACCATTGGTAAAATAAGCTGTTTATTAATATGTCACGTTGTTCAGTCTGGTTATTATTGGAAGTAAAATTAAAAAGTACTGTATACTGAATTTTTTATGGTAAATGCATGGGTTTACCTTTTCTTGATTGTGTAGGTTTAAATTTACACGTCATGCCATTTTTGTTTTATTGATTTAATTTATATTGTACCTAATTGTATCCACCTCTGGTATTGACAAATATTTTGGACATTGGAGTAACCATATTGAATCTTTGATGGTTTTAGTAGCAGTAGGAATCAAAAAGATTTTTGTATTATGTTAGTCCTAATACAATTTGCCACCCTCTCATTTTGATTAAGTGGGTAGTTTCTGCATAATAATCTCAATTTTGTTTACATTTTGTCTAAAGAATTAATGAGTAGGAAATAGAGGAGTTAAGATTGAAGACTGAAAGAAAGGAAATAAGGCATGTTATATTTCTCAATTTTTTTTTAATTACCTCAAGAATTTTAAAAGTCTTTTAGTTCAGAACTTTATTTTCAGAACTTGATAATTATTGGATGACATAGTGTTAAGATTTTCTTTCTCTTTCTCCTACTCCTGTTTTCTCACCTTTTATTTCTGCTTTCTCTCTCATTCTGTCATTTTTTTTATGCTCTGTCATTTTGTAATAATTTCTGCTCTCCCCCTTGTAATATTTTCTGCTCTCTCCCTTGTTTTTCTACTCTCTCCCTTGTTTTTCTACTCTCTCCCTTGTTTTTCTACTCTCTCTCTCTTTGTCTTGTTTTTCTACTCTATCCCAAAACATAGGCCGGAGAGTGGTAATGTTCGCAACTGGCTGCACCAATTCATTGCAAACAGTGCCAGGCAAGTGTCAGCTCCTGGACTCTAAAACGTTTCTCATCCCCATTGGCTGTCCTTTCTGGCATCTCACGGCACTTTCCCTTCATTGCAGTTCTCCTTTCCATAGTAATGATCAGCAACCTCAGCGTTAACATTGTCAGCTCCTTTGCCATTGTGACCAAGTGTGGATTCCCCGAAGATTATCCTTTTAACTTTATGCTAACATTTGCCAGTTGTCTCAAAGTGATTTTATTAATTGCATTCAAAGGGTCTGGAAGAGAAAATTTCAGAATGAATATAACTCGGTGGTAAAGAATCGGGCAATTATTTTTTTCCTTTCCTATGATCTTCTGTCTTTCTCATGCATATTCATAAGTGCATGTTTGCATATGCTTGTGGTGTTTTCATGTGTAATAGTTAGATATTTTACAGATGGAAATGCATGTCTTTTATGGATTTATGTTTGCAAGAATTTGAAAATAACATTTCCTTTATCTTCAGGGTTTAGTTTTAGTTGTCTTGGACCTCCATATGCTCAGGTTGTTGCACTGACCTCTTTCTGTCTCTGTAAGGAGTGGTTCTTGGTATGTTAATTTTCTAGTGGGAAAATAAAAATGTTGATAAATAAGTTTATTTCAATGATAATGTGCTGAAGCTTAAACTTGAGTTTTCATGCACTACAGAACTATTATTTTACATTTTGATGTGTACTTGTTCTTTGATGTACTCAATCCATAATGTTGGATTCAGCCTTGGATTATACCCAACATGACTACCAAGTTTGGTCAAAATCGGTTCTGTAGTTTTTGTGCAAAGTTGCTCACGAACAAACAAATAAATAAACCAAACAGACAGGTGAATACATACCCTTCACAAAATCGGAGTAATAAAACTTGCTCCATTCCATCTCACCTGTAATAAGGAAGTAAAGCCTCTTCTTTTCTTGACCATGTGAAACCAAACTATCCTTAGTCCCATACCGGTTCTGTGAATGAGCAAACATTGAAATAGCACTTAAGGTTAAACCTTATAGCTTTGTTGAAAGTTTCTGGTTCTGTGACTACCTTATGAGCCTGTGATTATTGAGGTTCAAGTTTTCAGCCATGTTGAGTTTTGGTCCAGCTTTCAATGGTTGAATTGCTTGCATACATTTTACTGTCAGTGAATAAAATCTGAATTCTGCTGTCAGTCCATCGCTCAAGTAATTTGCGAGTCATTAGAATTCACAAAGTTTGAGGTGGCAAGATTGGGTTCTTTCCATACACAATTCAATGACTATGCTGAAACGAATGGGAAATAGGAGCAATGAGTGGAGTTAGAAAGGCCATATCCTTGTACAAGAGTTATTTGATAACGGCACATTATGGTGATGATCATCTTTATTATCATCATCCTCAAAAATTTTTTGAGTTTTCAAAATAGGAAATACAGGCTGTTTTCTTCCAGGACCATTAGTCATTTCATGCACATTTTAAACTCATGATAAGGTCGTATATGGTGGTCATAAATTTCTTTTCTTTGAATTTCATACTTCTAGTTTGATTGTATGTTGGCTTAGCCTATGTTGGCTTAGCCTTTCCAATCAAGTTCATCAGTAAGTAATTCATGTTAAGTGCTTGAAACATATGGATTATCTTCTAAGGCTTATGTGGTGTGGATAAATAACTCATAGATTTAGTACCTAGTACAGTATGATACCTTTTGTGAGCAATTGAGTTGTGACTGGTTTTGCCTGGACAATTTACAAACATTGTGAGATTTTAGTCATTCAACATGATTAGTTGTGCCTTAAAAATCTCCAGAGATTTTCAATTGCCTCTGCCTTTTTCTTCTATAGAGCACTTGAGTATTGAGCATACTTTTAAACACAGGAAAACGTGTACAAGATTGGTCTTATGTAAAGCAATGATATAAAATTTATAAGCAAAAGCAATAAGATTACATTTTTTCTTTATTACAAAATTCAACAAGAAGTTTCTTTTCTTTATAGTAATCAAGTTCTAGGAATATCTTCGTCAGGTAGATAACTTTAATAAACTTAAAACTATCTTAGTGTGAGTGAGTTGGTATTTGTGAATGAAGTCACTTTATTTGCTAGTCAAGCACCTCCAACTAAGTAAACCAGTAGCAACAAAGGGTTTTGCAAAGCAGTGGTTTGTATTTATGAAACCAAAGAAATTCTATTAGAGCTTACTATTAGCTTTGGTTTCTGAAATTGGTGAGCCCCTCATGTTTTGTATTTTGAATTGAATACAACCTACTGAACTCCATGTAAAATTGATATTTTACATTTCAGGAAGGTCACATTTTTAATATTACTTCTGATCCCTTGTATATGTACTGATAACCAGACATATGTAATCTTTTATAATCATCAACACTGATGTTTGACTCTTATAGGTTAAATCCTGGTTAATGTCTATATCTCAGAATATGTTGAGACATCAGGATCTATTGAAACTATTGAGAGTTCTTTACCGACTATGGCTGGACAGTTATCAATTACGTACATGAGCTTCAACGATGAGGAGAATTAAGCTCTTAAACAGGCAGTTTAAGTCAGATCAGTCAAGACTCCATATTCATTTAATAAGTAGTCTATCTTCAAATTATATTCAGTGTACTTTGAGTGTATCGGTAAACCTCCAAAGAATAGAAATTGCACCAAATTCAGACTGTTGATCTCTAGTGCCTTAATTGGTTCATGGGCTCAGGAATGCAAGATGCTTCTGCTTTCTAGACAGCTGGTCTTTTCCTTTAAGGCTTCTTTCTCATTGTTTTTTTCCGTGTGAGGCGGTCTCTGCACCGGTAGTATAGTGAACGAAAACTACCGATATTTTGGTCGCCTTGTGCAAATGATATCAGAAACAGATTTGCTGATATTTCATGAGTGAAGAGGGAGCTTTGAGTTGACAATATCAAATATGAATGTGGGTTTATGAATTTTGATAATGAAAGTTACTATAACTAGATTTGTGGGGCACCCTTATGCAAGGTGCTGCCGCTGCAGCAAAAAATCCTCTCCGCTCCAGTGTGAAAGGGTCCATATCTATCAGTTGACTGCGGAAGTGAAAAAAAAAACAAGTGTGAAAGAGGCCTGAATGTCCATACAGAGATCTCCATCTTTAATGCTCAGCAAAGTTTTGTTTCCTGACTCTGTTTTTACTGAGATATTCAAATAAAGTTTTCAATTACTGTGTTATTGACACATTATTAAGAGGAAGCTTTCTTTCATAGAAAAAGCAATCTGCTTACAATATTTACTGTATCTCTTGCTATGAGAGTATAGTATATATAAAAGCAACTAAAAATAAGTAACTAGAGATTCATCCTCTACAGGGACTTGGACTTATTTCAGGCTAGGAAATGCTCTTAATGAAATCAATTATTAACTTTTGTCATTTAATTTAATTTTCTTTAAGAAGATTTTTTTTTTTTTTCAAGAGAGAGGAACAATAAGATTTCAAAGATTACTCGGAAGCGAATGTATCTGAGGAATTGGTATTGAGAAAGGCTCCCTGTCTTTGGGAACCGATAAATGATTTTATGAATTCATTGCTATTACCACAATTTTTTTTTTTTTTTTTTCAAGATGATTATAGTTCCACTTGAAAAAGATTAAAGTTCTTTATAGAATTTCATCTTGCAAAGTTTTCTGATGTCTTCTGTATCTTCTGGTAATGACATGCTATCATAGACTTGATCCTTACAGAGTAGCAAAGAGAATTCAGCACTAAAATCTTTGTCTATTTGGACTAAGGAGGATTTAAGAATTCTTAATTTTGCTCTTAATGTTTTAATTATTGTTTTATATTATAGTTTAGTGCCAAGTTTTATGTAAGCAATCTTGAATTATGTCCCCTTTGTAGACGCTGCATTGTGTTTTAAGGACATTTTTCTTGGCATAGGTTTTATATTTAGAGATGTGCGGAGTCTCGTCGCTCTTTCATTTTGTTATCAATTATGTAATGATTACATGAAATGAATATTTAAGAATTCTGTTATTTTTTATAGCTAATGAGCACTTTTTAAATTTCAGGGAATTGAAATTGAAAGCCCTTATAATAGAGAACTTCATTTCTCCGGAGGAAAAGCGCAAGATCCTCTCGAGGGCCTTCTTTGATGAAGACGAGGATGTTTGGAAGGTGAGATTAAAGGTTTTATATTTTGATTAGAAATCTGTAAAACATGAAATTTACTTACTAAGAATTAATTTCTTTAACACCATATCCATCTATTGAATTGGCCCAAAATTGTTTAATGTAAAGGATATAAGTGTATAGGAAAAATTATTATTATTATTGTTACAGGTTAAGTTATATCCCATGTTGGAGAAGCAGGATGCTGTAAGCCCAAGGGCTCCAACAAGGAAAAATAGCCCAATGAGAAGAGGGAGCAAAGAAGTAGATAATAAATAATCAAAATAAAATATTTTAAGAATAGGAACAACATTAAATTAGATCCAACATATATAAACTATAAAATCTTTGAAAAAACAAGAAGAGAAATAAGATAGAACAGCGTGCCCGAGTGTACCCTCAAGCAAGAGAACTCCAATCGAAGACAGTGGAAGGCCATGGTACAGAGGCTATGACACTACCCAAGCCTAGAGAACAATGGTTTGATTTTGGAATGGCCTTCACCTGAAAGAGCCACTTACCATAGCTAAAGTCTCTTCTACCCTTACCAAAAGGAAAGTACAGTAGCTACTGAACAATTACAGTGCAGTAGTTAACCCCTTTAGCTAAGAAGAATTGTTTGGTAATCTCATTGTTGTCAGGTGTATGAGAACAAAGGAGAAAGTGGGAAGGATAGGCCAGACTATTTGGTGTATGTATAGGCAAAGACAAATTAGGCTGCAACCGGAGAGACGGATCCAATATAATAGTCTGGCCAGTTGAAGGACCCAATAACACTAGCAGTATTATCTCAATGGATGGTTGGTGCCCTAGCCAACCTACTAATTACAAAACTAGTTCTACTTTGAAAAATAACTACATAAGCTTATGAGTTAATGGGTTTATATAGTGGTTAATGGCATATTTTTCATAGCCAGTGAAATAAATTTTTATGTTGGATATATATTTTTGATGATCCTAACATGGTTGACACAAGGCATAATGGATATGCAACGCTCTAGCAATATGATGGTAGATGGAGGATGATAGAACACATGGATAAGATGTAGTTTATAGTTGATGAAGATCTTACAATAGCATGAAATAGTCAACAAAATTTCTATTTGGAATTTTCTTACGGCATCAAAATTTTCATGGGCTTTGCCTATCTATCTATCTTGTTTCCATTAATATGAAGTTGAAATTTCTATGTGTGCTTTGAAAAGCCTTTAGAATTTTGAATGATAAGTGATGTATTGCTGACAATATCCCACATACCATCATCATGAATGTTTCCTTGTTGACTGCTCCCTTTAGGGCATTAGACTTGTGAAACAATGTCTCTCTTTCTGTTTTCTGTTCAGTACCATGTCTTCCTGAATTCCCTGGCTGTACTACAGATCTTAGTCTTAACATTTCCATTGTTACACTGTATCCTCTACAGCATGATCATTCATGTAATATATGTAAGTTATGCTTTCTTTCTTTTCTTGAGGATTTTAGGATGATTACCCTCTTTGCACCCTCTTAGATATTCTTTTCATTTTGATACCTTGTAGGAGTAATAATTGATGTGGTACAAAAAGGATTTTATTTAAGAAAATAACATTACATCAGCACAAAATATCAGTAGTATATTTTTAACTAACAATCGTTAACTAATAGTAACCAAGATCTTTAAAGTTTCACTCCAAAATTTACCATATAGTAAGTAATTACATATAAACCCAAATCACACCCAACTTATGCATAATAGAAATAACATAACTTTGGTCTTTTTAAAGAGTACTATTAATAATAAGAGTAAAGGCTAAAGCTATCACAGCAATGGTGCAGTAGTTCACTAATTACTTCAATGTGATCAACAGCATGTTGGGGTTGGGGTTTGACTTTAAAAAAAGTAGCCCTAGAATGTGTTACATATATGGTTAAACCAGAGTTGAGATTGAGTTTAGAGTTGGCCATACTCTTTCATCTAACACTTTCATTTATTGAAAATAGAAATATTATTCTATGGTCTGGATTATAAAAGAAATATTACAGGTCACTGATAATTACTAAAATAGCCCACATTTACTAACAAGATTTTGTTTCTTTATCCTAGAAAATTCTCCACTTCACAAAGTAACTTTGATTTATAGGTTAACAGAAATTAGTAAAAAGAAAAATACTGAACCTTTGAGACTTCTGTTGGCTATTTTCAAAGGCATATACAAAATCAACAAAAGAAGTCGGGGAACTAATTTTAGGTTGCTAATGCAACTCCTTTATGTTATGATTAAAGCCATGATGCTGCTAACCTTTTTGGTAAGGTTTACAAGGTGTTTGTCTCAATTACTGTATCTGAGCTCTCCATAGGAGACCTGAAATAGTTTAATTATTCCATTGAGAATGTACTTTGTACCCAAACAGAATTATTCTAATCTGTGTACTGTTGAAAGAAAGGTTTATCATCTTATCCCTCTTAGAGAAGTTTGATGTTCCCAAGGCTCTCTTGATGACCTTCCACCTCCTGATGAAAATAGAAATATTATTAAATAAATGCTATAATAACTAACAATCAATTACCAATATATGTAACAAGAACAACAAACAAAAGATTAATAATAATGATCAACTAACAACAAATTAAATAAATAACATCTATCAAGAACAACAAACAAGATATTATAATAGTGGTCAAGTACTAGATAAAAGGAAAAACAACGGCATGTGGAAGATAGCATCAGGGCAAGCATCACTGGAAGAACTTTTGAGAGCCTATAATTAAAAATGCAACATGAATGCGTTTACCTTCCATTGCAACAAGAAAAAAATGATTGCAGTGAAACAGACATTGGAGCGCTATCTTTGAAAGAGAAATTATGGGATTTTCTCTTTTTTCTGTTCATGCTTGACAAGAATAATGTATTGGCAGAGGAGGTGATACACAGATGGTGCTTCTTGCTTATATTCCAAAACACTCCTACCCCAGTAAGGTAACACTATGTTGGTAAGTTAATGTTTATTTTGAATGTTTTTTTTTTTTTTCCAGATTGAATTACAGGGAAAAGACAGGTTTTTGTTAAGGAAAGTAAAATTGTTGGTTTTAAATTCACCTTGGACTACTAGGGAAAAAAGTTCTTTTTATCCAAATGTAAAACACTTTCTTATGAGTGTACTCTATCAACCAAACCTATGTTTTCTGTTTGAAGATATTTCAACCAACTCTTTTTATAGCGACTTGCTCACTTATGTACTGATACTAGTTAGAGCAAGTAATCTTGAATGAGCTGTGTACACATTAGCAAAAGGTTAGGAGTTGAACTTCCTTAAAGACAAAATAAAAATGATTAATGCTTACTGTATTGAAGCTTTGTTGTGTGTAATTTACTAATCATATGTCTTTGAACCAAATATCCCAGAGTACCGTATTTTACAAGATCTTGTGTTGCTTATGGGTAACTGATACAGTACCGTATTTTTGGTAATATAAGCTTATATTCCAAAAAATAAGTACTGTACAGTAATTTACTGGATAATTCTACTTCTCTTATATTTTATCAACTCATTACCATAATTACTGTGTAAAAGGTAAAATTTTAAGACCAGTTTTGGATGAAAAAAGTTAGGGCTCGCCCATTACACGAGAGATACTTTTGTAATTATGAAAGTATTTATTTTCTCGACCTCTGTTCTGTTGTTGTTAGGGTATTCTAATCGCATATGGTTCATTAATAGGTTAGTAGTTTGGAAGGATTGACTTAAAATCATGTAATATACTAATTCTAATTAGGGTATATACTATAGTATTATATTTAAGTAAAATAGTAATATTTATCAATTTTATCTTCATTTATTTATAGTACTGTACTTTGCTTCTTTTGTGTGAACCTGTTGTTAGGCTAGCCTAATTGTGCAAAACCTAGAATTTTCCATATTTGTACCAGTAATTAATTTTTCCGCCTACATAGTAGTTAGGAAGGATTGACTTAACAGCGCATGATATGCTCAGTACAGTATAATCATACACTGTAGTTGTGTGTTTAAGTAAAATAAAAATGAGTTAATTTTTTCTTTATTACAATACTTCTGTCACCAAAAACGTGTTTCGGACAGCTAGGAACGTTTACATTATTTGCCATGAGATGGCAGTAGTGGTGGTTGTCCGAAACCTCAAATTTTGCTGGTTACCAGTATCTTACTAATGTTATACAGGAAAATGATGCAAACAAGTTTAAACAAAGGGGAAAAAATTATTTAATAAACTTTAAATTCACAGTAGTAATTAAGCAGAAACTGCTGTATAAAAATGGTTATTTGCCATTCAAGTGTTGTGGTAATCGGGTATAAGTAGTAGCAAATTTGCCAAACAACTACTGCTAGTTATCGAGGAAGATAATTTTTCATAGCAGTTTGAAAGGATTGACTTAAAATCATAAATGCTTATTACAGTTATATAGTTGTATGCAAAGGTAAGTTTATTAAAAATTAGACACTTCAATATTATCTTTATTGCAAAAACATGTTTTTGTAGTTGCAAAATACTGAGTGAGAATAGGAGGAAGAAGGTTAAGAAAGACGATATGTAAACATTGAGTGAATAATGTAAACATGGTGTTCAAACTCTCAAATTGTTTTACTTTCTTAAATAGAAATACAGCATATTTTATAAACTAAAATATTAATATATAACAGTAACAACAACAAAGATTATATGTGGGGTAAGATTTATAATAAAAGAGTAGTAACATTAGGCTGGCCTTAAAATTATCATTTGCCCATTACATGGAGTATATGATAAAAACACTTTTTTTAAAAGGAAATTTTGGGGTTCGCCCTTTACATGGGGTCGTCCTGTACACGGTAATATACGGTATTTACAAATTATGTATCATAATGTAAATAATGGTTTATGAGGCTTTCAATTTAATTGAATGCTGGTAGATTTTAGTAGAAAGACTTTCATCTTTTAAAAATGTTTGCTTAATCTAATGAACTCTCTTTGTAGGTTCGCCCTGTGGTTCGGCAGACTAGTGGCACGCTAAAAAGACCTGTATCCTCAGCATCCAGAAGACCTACCTCTGAGTATGCAAAAATGCAGGCATCTGTTGATCACAATCCAAGATACAAGGTGGGTGGGATATGTCTGAACCTGTCATTCCTCATGTCACATCTTTATAATCCTAGATTTGTTTTTGTTGGGATGAAGTCATCTTTCAGTGTTTGTGTCGTAATTAAGGGCTTCTGTTAAAGTTTTGATAGGGAATTTGAGATGAAAGATGGTATATCTTTTGTCGCTATTCCAGATATTAATTGATAACTCTTTTGCACTTCAGTGTTTTAGAAAATATAAACTGAAGAGTTGAAATAATTGCTTTTGTATTTTCTTTCATTGTAAGTTACTTAATTGTATCAAGTCCAATGGAATATTCAGAATAGGCTTGGCCTGTCCATGAAGTTTGTTGAAATACTGTAGACAGTAAAGTCAGAAAATAACTATAGTCTCAGTGTTGTTTGAATAATTATTTTTCGGGGTATAGTATATGCATATTAAATTGAAAATAATTTTCAAATCCCAGTATTGGTGCAAAGTGAACTGAGTTCTGAAATAAAAGGCATTATGGGGAATCACATTACCTTCCGATTGTCAGCAAGAGAGTTTTCAGTGTATTTTGATGTTACATCATTGTATTTTTACTGTAACAGCTTTCCTGTTAGTCAAGGGTACGAGTCTTCCTCCTCTGTGCTCCATAGATTACACAGCTTTGTGTTGTTAAGGTCCTAACTTCGATGTTTGGAACATGTCTCCTCCTGTTTTAAAACTTCAATCATATGTGCTTCAGAGGAAAAAAGCATTTCTCTGTGAATAAATTTAATTGCCTCTTACTCAATGATCCTTATCAATTTACGTATGTTCATCCTTCCTTCCTCCTTTTTCATTGATGTATATGTTCTATGACCTTAGTGGGAAGGATACACTTTGATTTTCCTTTCTTTGCTGATTATTCTTTTAGCCATTCAAATATTCCTTAAGCAGTCAACCTACAACTAAGTTGTTCTTTGCATCCTTTAATTTCTGCTTATAAGAACTACAAGATTCCTATAAGATATGAATGGTTCTTGTTTTCTTTGAAACTAGCAAGGCATCTATTTTAGTTCAATTTCAAGTGCATATTCTCTGAATTGGTTAGACAATGGCTCATGTTGTTTGTAGCTCTGTAAGAATCAAGTTTGACTCATTGGACTGATAAATCTCCTCATTTTAATAAATATAAAATTATATTGCTTTAAATTGCACTACAGTATTACCTAAATTCCAGTAGGCCCTGTTGCTTCCTCCAGTCACCGCGGAGGTAGCAGCAATAGGGGATTCAGTGTTATGAAGCTTCATCTGTGGTTGATAACCGGGGAGGTTGGGCTGTGGCTCCGTAGCAGTACCAGCTGAACTGGGTTGAGTCCCTTGTCAGGCTGGGAGGAGCGTGGAGAGGAAAGGTCCTTTTTTCATTTGTTTGATGTCGGCTACCCCCCAAAATTGTGGAAGTGCCTGGGAATATAGGAGGATTACCAAAATAGTTAAACTATTCTATTGTTACCTTCTTAAACATCCTGACTGTCTTATTTGTGACCAGGATTAAACATGGTGATATGCTATAATATTTCTTTTCACACTGAAGGTTTTTTTTCATCTTTATATTTTCAAGAATTGTATGTCATCACTTTGAATATCTAAAGTTTTTGTATTTCTATGTATAAACTTTTGCTTTCATTCCTATCTTTACACTCAGTTCTAACTTTGATACTTGCATTGTTGTTAATACTGTTATCTATCCTGATGTTCATATTACTTTCGTCTCTGAAAGCTTCGAATGCTGATGTTACTCCTAAAAATAAAAGAAATTTTCCTGTTTACTTACATTTTTCCATGACTCTAATGACTCATGTAAAGCAATGAGACCTGCATCTACTAATAATAACATGCTGCACATGTTGAATTGCCGCTTCAATCTCAAAGGCGACATGGAACAATAACAACGTGTTCTCCTATGCTCCAGATGTCAGGTTTTTTAGTTTTTATAGATGTTATGCATTGTTGTGCATAAGAAATGTCTGGGTAATCATGATCTGTCTCTTTGTGTCTCATGTCTAAGGATAGGTTTTTTTTAATTTAAGGGATGCTAGTGAGGATTGCATAATCTCATTGTATGTTTCAGGATCAAATTAAAGTTTAAAGCATAAAAGAAGCTTTACCTAGTTCAGTTCAGGAGTAAGCTATGTGCTTATTTCAGAAGGATTGATATGACAATGCCAATCCAGCCTTTGATTTGCCCAGCCTAACAAATTTATTTTAAAAGTCAATCATGAGCTTACCAAGAGTTTAACATCATTAGGTACCTTCTTTAATAGAAGCCAAGAAAACCATTAACATTTAGATTCAGGGTAATTTTCAGGCCTAACCTGCTGTTTCAAACCCTAGCCTAACTCCTCAAGTGCTGACTAGTGGTTCTAGTGCACCATTCAGTAAGGGTTCGGATGATACACACATATTCCAGGTTCTGGATAATATTGTTAATCCTTGAATTCTCTCATTACATTAGACCCTACTGCTGCATAACCCTCGCATGCTGCATTTCTAGGCTTCTTTTAGACACATGTTGTAGACACCTAGAATTTGCATGGCAGAAGACTGAGATGGTAGCCTGGATCCTTATGTCCCTTCTCTTGTTAAGTTAAGAGCCTCTAAGCAAAAGTTTGTTTTATTTGATATCAAATCACCACTTTTGATGATATAAGCCCTTTAACCCTCCTTTTTTTTATGTGGTTGTTATGGCAAATTGTAGAATTCACTCAGGCCAATAGTTTTAATTTTAATTATTCTGTTGAAGAATTTGTACTGGTTGCAGACTCAGAAGAAAAGCTTGGCTGATTAGTGACAGAATTTGGAAGGGTTTGTGAGAGAAGGAAGTTTGAGAGTTAATATGGGTAAGAGTAAGGTTATGAGATGTACGAGACGGGAAGGTGTTGTGAGGTTGAATATCATGTTGAATGGAGAGTTACTTGAAGAAGTAGATCGGTTTAAATACTTATGGTCTGTTGTTGCAGCAAATGGTGGAGTAGAAGCAGATGTACATCAGTGAGTGAATGAAGGATGCAAAGTGTTGGGGGCAATGAAGGGAGTGGTAAAGAATAGAGGGTTAGGCATGAATGTAAAGAGAGTTCTGTATGAGAAAGTGATTGTATCAACTGTGATGCATGGATCGGAGTTGTGGGGAATGAAAGTGACGGAGAGACAGATATTGAATGTGTTTGAGATGAAGTGTCTGAGGAGTATGGCTGGTGTATCTTGAGTAGATAGCGTTAGGAACGAAGTAGTGAGGGTGAGAACGGGTGTAAGAAAAGATTTAGCAGCTTAAGTGGATATAAATGTGTTGAGGTGATTTGTCCATTTTGAGAGAATGGAAAATGGCTGTCTACTAAAGAAGGTGATGAATGCAAGAGTTGATGGGTGAAGTACAAGAGGAAGGGCAAGGTTTGGGTGGATGGATGGAGTGAAGAAAGCTCTGGGTGATTGGAGGATATATGTGAGAGAGGCAAAACAGTGTGCTAGACATAGGAATGAATGGCGAACGATTGTAACGCAGTTCCGGTAGGCCCTGCTGCTTCCTCTGGTCGCCTTGGATGACCGCGGAGGTAGCAGCAGTAGGGGATTCAGCATTATGAAGCCTCATGTGGTGGATAACGGGGGAGGGTGGGCTGTGGCACCCTAGCATTACCAGCCAAACTCGGTTGAGTCCCTCGTCAGGCTGGGAGGAGAGTAGAGAGGAAAGTTCCCCCCTTTTTTTTAATTTGTTTGATGTTGGCTACTTTTTTTTTTCATGAGGTCAGCTAAAATAAATTTGAGGTTAAAGGTTAGCAAAAATTTTGTCATTTCATACCCAAGAAATGTCAATGTTATTTGGACTACTGTATTCTACAAATATGAGAGGTTGATATTTTTCCTACACCAATAAAAGCCGTTCAATATTATTTGGATGGTTACACATACCTTAAGGGTGATGTGCTTAGTTTGTTTGTGGTATTAGACCCACGCCACCAGTCAACAAGCTCAAAACAAATTGGATCCAAATCCAATAAAAGGTTTGAAAACTAGATTTCATATTTAAGTACAGTTTTATCCAAAACTTTTGATAATTTTTTTGGAAGTCTTAGCAACACCTCACTGGTATCCCCAATCCAGTTACTACACATTATCTTAAGGAATCCTGGTTTATGTGTCAGGTTTGTGGGCTTTAGGACCTATAGCAATTAGTGCGATATGGTCAGATAGAATGGTATATTTTTAAGTAGTTGGTTTGGTAGATTACACATTTGGGTTGCAATTTAATAACCTTTTTGATGGTGTAAAAGTAATTTTTGTAGTTTCATCTGATGTCCAAAGTTACCAAAGGCCTAGACTAAATATAAATCTAGGATTCTATTTCATTGACTATAGAAACTAGATGTCATATTTCTTTCTTTTACGAGCTATCTACCACCTATAAAATGTGGGAGTCAATAATATGAATATCAGGGGAGCTTCATAGATATAAACATGATTTTAAATAATAAAATTTCTTATTTCTATAGTCACCTGATATTCATGTACATGCCTTCCCCCCTCCTCACTGATTAGTGGTGTCAAGAGGAGATGCATAAGTATTTTGACTTCAAGGCTAAAGAAGGTACCCGATATGTGCGGCATGTTATCATTGTTAGACGATGGTCTCATTGTGTTACTAGAGGCATTAGACTATGGGCGAGTAAGAAAATGTGAAAATTTTTATCTTAAGGAGTAATGTCAATATTCCAAGCTTCCAGAGATGAAATCAATATGATGATCAGGTGAGTATAGTGTTGAATTGAATATAAAATTTAGGGCTTGAGCCAAGCACTGGGCCATCAAAGGCCATTCAGCACTGTATAATGCAAATTAATCAACCATGTGTACTCTCACGTTTGGTATCATTTTAACTTCTAAAACTACTCGCACAACTTTCATACAGTAATATCTAAATGCAAAATAAGGAGGGACTAAAATGATTAAAAAAGCTCACGATATAAACCAATACTCGGTATAGATTTTTTCAAGTTCAGGGTATTACAATTTTCCCCCAGTATATATTTTAAAGGCTTGTTCTGGAGGAAATGTGTCCTCTGAAGATTAAAAACAGGACAATCGACTAAAATACATTTGATATCTATTGTCACGTGACAGGTATTACAAAGAAGGGCCTGTCTCCCTTCACCACTCTTCATTAAATAATAGTGGGTTGCATGGGTATGGCCAATATGCTGTCTAGTTAAAATATCATCCCTCCTACTTGTAGAACTTCAAGATGACCATTTATCCACTGAAGGGTGCATTTGTTTCAGTTTTGTATTGGTGATAAGTTCAGACCATCGAACCTACCACTTATTCTCACAGTAAAAATGTATCTTGCTTTTAAGGACTTTGTAAGGAATACTTGTGGGGAATAGATTAAGTAGCCCTGAAGTTTCCTTAGCTGCCTTATCTACTCGTTCATTTCCATCCACCCCAACATGGGCAGGGACCCAGCAGAAGTGAACACTGACATTCTTCCAAGGCTGCAGAAGTACTAACCAGTCCTGCACCTCTTGTACTAGATGATGGCCTGGCATAATTTGTTTAATTGCCAGTAAAACGCTATAGGAATCCGTAAAAATTGTATAAAAACTATTTTGATTACCATTTCTAAAAATGTCGGACTACAAGAATGATTGCATACAGCTCAGCAGTAAATACTGAACAATAGGATGGAAGTTTCTTTTAATAACAATATCACCTACCACAACTCCACTTTCAACTTCTGCAGCTGATTTGGAACATCTGTAAAAACATGTTTCCCATGATGTTGAGTAGCATGATTTATAAACTCACTTTTCATTACCTGGGTAAGGTATTTTTCCCTCCCGCCATAAAACATACTTTAACTGGTGGAATACACCAAGGGGGGAGATATCCTACCTTTGCTATCTGTGCTGTAAACAAACCTACTTCATTGGCATCATTTTTCAGCTGTACTTACAAAGGCTTTGGCACTCTTGATCTGTTAGGAGCTTGATCTAGAGGAGCCTTAACACATTTACACTGTTAGGATTGTTTTTTTAACAAGGGACTAGCTAAAACCCTCAAACTCAACTCCTCTCTGCGGATGGAAAGGAGGCATGCCAGAATCCACATACAGACAATCAATGGGAGATGTTCTTTATGCACCAGTGCAGATACGGAGCCCCATATTGTGAACAACATCGTTTTTCAATATTAAACTTACCCGATAATCATGTAGCTGTCAACTCCGTTGCCCGACAGAATTCTATGGAGGGATACGCCAGCTATCACAATACTAGAAGGGGGTGTACTTACCAGCGCCACCTGTGGCCAGGTACTCAATCATTTGTTGTTGACACCTCCTCAATTATTCCTCTGTCGTGCTTCCGGCTAGACGTTCTGGGATACGCTTATGGTCTTCGAGTTTATTCACGGATATTTGGTGAAGTATTCTCTCAGATTAACGGCTGTCGCTTTACTGGAATCCTTCTTATATTAGCTAGATAGCTTTTATATAATACTGATATAACAGTTAACGAATTTTGCTTGTTTTTGGATCACCCTTTGGCTAACTCTTTGAATACAAGATGTCTGACGTTTCGCAAGCCCCCTCCCATAGACGATGTAGGTCTTGCAATAGGCGTATTCCGAAGGCCTCGGTAGATCCTCACACCGCTTGTTCTGACTGTAGGGACAGGCCCTGTCTATTAGAAAATCGATGTGAGGAATGCGCCGGACTTTCGGAATTGGAATTTGTCCGTCTTTTAAAATATTCATCTAAGTTAGAGAGAGGTAGAGTTAGGAGAAGTTCTTCTCACTCTTCTATGTTTTCCTCACCTCATGATCCCCTACCTTTTCCTACCCCTGTAGTGGCTACCCCCGAACCTACTGTGTGCCCTCCGCCTGATATGTCAGTTGTTTTGCGTGCTATTCAGGCTTTAGGCGACAAAGTAGAATCAGTGGTAAGTGACCATAAGTCTCTGATGGCCGAAGTTAAAGAACTGAAGGTCAAGAGTGCAGTGGGTGGAATTAGTGCCAGTGCTGTGACGAGTGCTAGTGTCGGTGCAGTGCCAAGTGCTAGTGGTGCCAGTGTGGTGCGTGAGGATTTTTCTGTGCGAGCCAGTCGTCCTCCCAGTCCGGGACCTCTTGCAAGCTCCCATGCCCAGGGGAGAAGCAATGTCGAAGGGCTTAAGGGTTCGACAGGCCTTGTTAGGCGCACAGAACTATCCTCGGTGGTTGCGGGCGTGTCTTCCTTAGACCGTCACTCCCACCTGCAGACGATTGAGCCCGTCTTATTCTCGTCCGCTGATCAACTAGCAGGGAAGAAACGTTGGTCTCAGGTCTCGAGACCGCTTAAACGTAGAGTCCAGTCCGCGAGTGCTCAGCCAGGTTGCAGTCATTGGCTCAGCTCTGACTCGCCTCAGTCATCTGTCGACTGTACTCCGCCCAAGAGGAGTAAGGTTCTGCCAAAACAGAGCCCGACTGTTAAGACTTTGCCTCAGTCTGTTATCGTTTCTGCCGATCCCAAGTGGACCCTGCTTCAGTCCATGCAAGCTCAGCTTTCGGACTTGATGCGTGAGTGTCGGGCTGAGAGTGTTGCACCTCCTCCTCCGCCTACACTCCCTCCGCCTGTTCTCGCTCCGCCTGTGCTCGCCCCGCCTGCACTTGCTCCGCCTGGTCGCAGCACCATCTGCCAGGCGTACGATGTTGAGCCACTTTCGGAGTTCGCTGTTCCCAGTGGTGTTCAGCCTCAGTCTTCTTTAAGGCAACCCTTGCTTTGGGATCAGGAGAGTTATTCCACTCTTCCTCCGCCTCCCCTTGCTGCTCCACCAGTGGTGCAACTCTCGGTTGGGGTACAACAACCTCTCCCCTCCGTGAGTCTGTCTGCTCAGCCATCGCTGCAGCGAGCTCAACCCTCCTCAAGGCAAGCTCCTCTACACCCTGGACTTGCGCCTCAGGAGCCTCAGCTTGCGAGAACTTTACCTTGTTCTGCGCAGCCTCAACCTCTTCATGCTCCGCTCATCTCACAGGAACAGGAACGGACTACTCCGCCTCCGTCCTCCGCTCAGCTTGTGCAATCCTTGGGTTCAACCTCTCTTGCTAGGAGTCAACCTCCTTCACCCATGCGCCTGCCTTCTGCTTCGTCTGTTGTTCAGCCTTTGCAGTCTGAGCCTCAGGTTTTCCCTCAACAGTCACTGGAAGAGGAAACCACTGTTATTGTTCCTACCCGTTCTGACTCTGCGGTTCAGCATTCTGGTCCGATCGCTTCGCTACCCTCTGCTGATGAGGTGTCGGATGATGAGGAGGCACACCTTGATCCCTCATCAGACGTGGACGAATCTAAGCTTTCTCCACTGTCGATTGATTTTCGTAAGGTCTTGGCTCTACTCAGGGAGATTTACCCAGACCACTTCGTCTCTGCTATTCCCCGCTCTCCACCATCTGAGTTTTCGCTGGGCGTACAACAAGCTAAGTCCAACTATACTAAGCTTGTCCTAGCTAGATCCTCCAAGAGGGCTTTAAGGATCTTAGGGGAGTGGCTGCAGTCGAAACAACACCTTGGCAAGACTTCCTTCATGTTCCCTCCAACGAAGCTCGCTTCGAAAGCTAGCGTTTGGTATGCCACAGGGGAAGCACCAGGCTTAGGAGTACCTGCCTCTGCCCAGGCTGACTTCTCAAGTTTGGTGGACTCGCCTCGGAGAACTGCTATGAGACGCTCGAAGGTTTGTTGGACCTTCTCAGACCTGGATCATTTACTAAAAGGGTTGTTCAGAGCATTTGAAATGTTCAACTTTCTCGACTGGTGCCTGGGGGCCCTCAGCAAGAAAACCTCTCCTGCGGACAAAGATTCTGCCATGCTATTAATGTCCTGCATGGATAAGGCCATCAGAGATGGATCGGGTGAGCTAGCGTCGTTATTTGTATCAGGGGTGTTGAAGAAAAGGGAACAACTGTGTACCTTCCTTTCCGCCAGCATTACACCTTGCCAACGGTCACAACTCCTTTTTGCTCCACTCTCAAAGTTCCTCTTTCCCGAGGAGCTAGTTAAGGACTTGTCTGCTGCCCTGATACAAAAGGACACGCACGATCTTGTAGCCTCATCGGCTCGTAAGTCTAAGGTTGCCACCTCAGTCCCCAAGACTTATCGCTCCCCAGTGGCTGATACCCCGGCTACGAGGTTCATACCGCCCTTTCGTGGTAGAGCCCCCAGCCGAGGAAGCTCCCGTCCAGACTCTCACAGGAGCAAGTCTAGGAAAGGATCCAGGACATCTAAGGGAAAGAACTGACTCTCAGATTCTCCAGACAACAGTAGGAGCCAGACTCAAGATCTTCTGGCGAGCCTGGGAGAAGAGAGGTGCAGACGCACAGTCTGTCAGTTGGCTGAGGTACGGTTACAGGATTCCATTCTGCCTCAAACCACCTCTGACCACATCGCCCATCAACCTCTCTCCCAACTACAAAGAAGAGGACAAGAGGCTAGCATTGCAACAGGAGGTGTCGCTACTTGTGCAGAAGAAGGCAGTGGTTATAGTCCGGGACCATCAATCCCCGGGCTTCTACAACCGTCTCTTTCTTGTGGCCAAGAAGACAGGAGGTTGGAGACCGGTGCTGGACGTCAGCTCTCTCAACGAGTATGTCACCAAGCAGACGTTCACGATGGAGACGACCAAGTCGGTCTTAGCAGCGGTCAGACAGGAGGACTGGATGGTCTCGTTGGACTTGAAAGATGCATACTTTCACGTTCCCATTCATCCAGACTCCCAACCTTTCCTGAGATTCGTTTTCGGAAAGGTTGTCTATCAGTTCCAAGCCCTGTGTTTTGGCCTAAGCACAGCTCCTATGGTCTTTACTCATCTGATGAGGAATGTAGCGAAATTCCTACACTTATCGAACATCAGAGCCTCCCTCTACCTAGACGACTGGCTGTTGAGAGCCTCCACGAGTCGTCGTTGTCTGGAGAACCTCAATTGGACTTTAGACTTAATCAGAGACCTAGGTCTATTAGTCAATATAGAGAAATCTCAACTCATTCCCTCCCAATCCATTGTGTACCTGGGAATGGAGATTCAGAGTCAGGATTTTCGGGCTTTTCCATCGGCCCCCAGGATAAACCAAGCCCTAGAGTGCATCATGAGCATGCTGAAGAGGAGCAATTGCTCAGTGAGACAGTGGATGAGTCTCACAGGGACCCTCTCATCACTGGCCCTGTTTGTCGAGCTAGGAAGACTCCACCTCCGCCCTCTTCAATTCCATCTTGCTGCTCATTGGGACAAGGGCTCGACTCTAGAAGCAGTCTCTATCCCTATCAACCAAGAGATGAAGACCACTCTCCTGTGGTGGAAGCACAATCTCCTTCTCAAGGAAGGTCTATCATTGGCCATCCAGACCCCCAATCTTCATCTCTTCTCAGATGCATCGGACTCGGGCTGGGGTGCGACCTTGGACGGACGGGAATGCTCAGGAGTATGGAACAAGTAACAAGGATTACTCCACATCAACTGCAAGGAACTGTTAGCAGTTCATCTAGCCCTGTTGAACTTCAAGTCCCTCCTGCTAGGCAAAGTGGTGGAGGTGAATTCAGACAACACCACAGCCTTGGCTTACATCTCCAAGCAAGGAGGGACCCATTCGAGGAGCCTTTACGAGATCGCAAGGGACCTCCTCATTTGGTCAAGAGGTCTAAACCTCACTCTGGTCACGAGGTTCATCCAGGGCGATATGAATGTTTCAGCGGATCGCCTCAGCAGAAGGAATCAGGTCATTCCCACGGAATGGACCCTCCACAAGAGTGTGTGCAACAGTCTTTGGACCTTGTGGGGTCAACCTACCATAGATCTGTTTGCCACCTCCATAACCAAGAGACTTCCGCTTTATTGTTCCCCTGTTCCAGACCCTGCAGCGGTTCATGTGGATGCTTTTCTTCTGAACTGGTCCCATCTCGACCTGTACGCATTCCCTCCGTTCAAGATAATAAACAAAGTTCTGCAGAAATTCGTCTCGCACGAAGGGACACGGCTGACGCTGGTTGCTCCCCTTTGGCCTGCAAGAGAATGGTACACAGAGGTACTTCAATGGCTAGTCGACTTCCCCAGGACTCTACCTCTAAGAGTGGACCTTCTACGTCAACCACACGTAGACAGGTTGCACCCAAACCTCCACGCTCTTCGGCTGACTGCCTTCAGACTGTCGAAAGATTCGCTAGAGCTAGAGGCTTTTCGAAGGAGGCAGCCAGTGCGATTGCCAGAGCTAGAAGAGTTTCCACTCGTAGAGTCTACCAGTCTAAGTGGGAGGTCTTCCGAAGCTGGTGTAGAGCCAATTCAATATCCTCTACCAATACCTCTGTGATCCAAATAGCTGACTTCCTTCTACATCTTAGGAATGAGAGATCCCTTTCAACACCTACGATTAAAGGATATAGGAGCATGTTGGCCTCAGTTCTCCGCCACAGAGGTTTGGACCTGTCTTCCAACAAGGACCTTCAAGACATTCTCAAGTCTTTTGAGACGTCTAAAGAACGTCGTCTTTCCACTCCAGGCTGGAATCTAGACGTAGTCTTAAGGTTCCTTATGACATCTAGGTTCGAACCTCTCCAGTCAGCTTCCTTCAAGGATCTTACCCTCAAGACTGCTTTTCTCGTTTGCCTTGCAACAGCTAAGAGAGTCAGTGAGGTTCATGCCTTCAGCAAGAACATTGGTTTCACAACCGAATCTGCAACATGTTCTTTTCAGCTTGGATTCCTAGCAAAGAACGAGCTTCCTTCACGTCCTTGGCCTAGATCGTTCGAAATACCTAGCCTCTCCAACATGGTAGGTAACGAACTAGAGAGAGTTCTTTGCCCTGTCAGAGCTCTCAAATATTATCTGAAAAGGTCTAAACCTATTCGAGGACAGTCAGAAGCCTTATGGTGTGCCATCAAGAAACCCTCGAGACCCATGTCCAAGAATGGGCTTTCGTACTATATAAGGCTTCTGATCAGAGAAGCACATTCTCACTTAAAGGAGGAAGACCTTGCATTGCTGAAGGTAAGGACCCACAAAGTAAGAGCTGTAGCTACTTCGTTGGCCTTTAATAAAAACCGTTCTCTGCAGAGCATAATGGATGCAACCTATTGGAGGAGCAAGTCAGTGTTTGCATCATTTTATCTGAAAGATGTCCAGTCTCTTTACGAGAACTGCTACACCCTGGGACCATTCGTAGCAGCGAGTGCAGTAGTAGGTGAGGGCTCAGCCACTACATTCCCTTAATCCCATAACCTTTTTTAACCTTTCTCTTGAATACTTTTATTGTTGTTTTTTATGGTTGTTACGGTAGGCTAAGAAGCCTTCCGCATCCTTGGATTTGGCGGGTGGTCTATTCATTCTTGAGAAGCGCCTGGGTTAAAGGTTTGGTAGAGGTCCTTTAGTAGGGGTTGCAACCCCGTGTACTTTGGCACCTTTGGGTTGATTCAGCCTCCAAGAGGAACGCTGCGCTCAGTAAGGAAGACGAACTTTAAATAAAGAGGCAGAGTAACGGTTCTATTCGACTTCCTTACCAGGTACTTATTATTTCATTGTTATTTGAGATAACTGTTATATGAAATATGGGATACTTAGCTATCCTTTAATCTTGTACACTGGTTTTCACCCACCTCCCTGGGTGTGAATCAGCTACATGATTATCGGGTAAGTTTAATATTGAAAAATGTTATTTTTATTAATAAAATAAATTTTTGAATATACTTACCCGATAATCATGATTTAATCGACCCTCCCTTTCCTCCCCAGAGAGAACCAGTGGACCGAGGAATAATTGAGGAGGTGTCAACAACAAATGATTGAGTACCTGGCCACAGGTGGCGCTGGTAAGTACACCCCCTTCTAGTATTGTGATAGCTGGCGTATCCCTCCATAGAATTCTGTCGGGCAACGGAGTTGACAGCTACATGATTATCGGGTAAGTATATTCAAAAATTTATTTTATTAATAAAAATAACATTTTTCAAGTAAAGTCCTAGTAGCTGACCCATAAATTTGACATGCAACATCTAACTTACTAGAAATAAATTTTACTGTTAAAATTTTGTTTTGTCTTGCCTAGCCTTTACCAAAGACCTTTTTTCCTCTCGTAACAGGGCTGGTTTTTTTTTCTGAGTACTGATTCCTTTAATCCATGTACCTTTGCCTTGCAGGCATCCTTTCTTTGTGCACATTCATAAACGAATTGCTCAATCATTAATAAGAACTCCTATCTTGACTGAAAGTGTATTGAATATAAGAGCCTATAATTTGGTTTATCATTATTACATTTTGTTGTAATTCCTAATGTCAAAGGTATGAAAATATTTTTTCAAATAATTTATCTGCTGTCATCCTTTCATTTCTTACCAGCTTAAATTTTTTTTAGGGAGAAAATATTATGGTGGTAGAGTTGGATCCTGCTGTTCGTACAACCAGAGACTGGGAAGGTCCCGTAGTAGCACCTCGAGTCTCAGCAGCCCTTGAGGCAGCTCTTAGACCCTTGGATGAAGACCTAAACATTGATGCTTCCTTGGCAACGTTGAATCACTCTCAAGCAGTCAAGTCTACTCGTAAGGCGAAGGGAAAGTAAGTCTGGTCGTGAGTAGGCAGCTTATATTTCTTGCTCCCTTACTGGCATACTTTATGTAAATGTTATTTTATGTACACTAGTGAATGACCAGCCTTTTTTGTTAGCTGTTTTTAAAATCTTATATACTTTACTTGTATAACAGATTGCATTCTGCATTATCTTTTGCATCCCTTTTCCCCCCATAATGCATGAGACCCATTAAGTATGGTGTCGCTGACTTCATATTTTTGCACCACTTAGATAAGAATAGGTTCTCACTTCAGTGGCATTCTGTAAAGTAAATAGGCTTGACCCATCTTTCGCAGACATATTCTTTAATCAGTCACTATTTTGTTGCTTTATTAGCTACTTGTATCCAGGTACAACCAAGACTATACTTTACCTAGACGTTATCACCAATATTTTTTTATTACTGTCTTATCCCAGTATTCCTCAGATGATTTATTGCCTCCTGTGTTTTGTATTTTTAATTTGATTTATTTATGTCAGGCTCGAATGTCTTGTTTTTTATTTGCAAATGTTTTGGATGGTGTCAGAAGCTTTGTCTTTTTAAAGTTGTTCAGTTGTTAGATATAGTTTATGTTTTTTCCAACATTTTCAGGTTGACCCCATATGATGAGATTGATGCTGTGATTAAAAATAACAAACAAACCATGAGTAGAATCATTCCTGAGGTACTGGATGTTTCAAGTATTTTTGCTAACCAATTTGGGAATTGGACATGTATAGATTCCAAAAATACTTTTTTTTGGAACTAACCCCAGTTACACGACTTGTACCGTCTTATTTAACCCCCTTATGGAAATGTGGCCTGACTTAGCTTTTTTCCGTACTGTAATTGAGAATGGTTTTTTCTTGACTGTAGTACCCCTCTTGACCAGAGACAGTCGATGGGCAGAGCATCAGAACTGATTTACTCTTTTGACGCCTGATGATACGTTTTCACTTTTTCAGTCCAGATGAGAGCTCTTGCATTTTATATATTTCTCAAGTTTCTTCAGCATGGCAATAATGTGTATGTATATATATATACATATATTTATGTATATATGTATATATTATATGTATATGTATGTACAGTATATATACTGTATATATATATATATGTATATATATACATATATATATATATATATATATATATATATATATATATATATATATATATAATCTTAATTTTCTAAATGTGTTGAAGTTGAAAAACAGTGAGTAATTGTGGTAAAGTAACTTTTTATATTTACGGAACTGTTTAGCTTTATTATTTTTTATTACTTAGAATGAATTGTATGCCCAGCATTCAGAAAATTAGATTTTTTTCTTGTAGAATTTGCAGTATTTTAGTTATGTCAAGAGAGTTGTGAAGAATTTTACTCGCACAATCTTTGCTATAGTTCTTCAAAAGATCGACTTAAAGTTGTATTTTTTGTAAGTTAGAGCCTAAAGAATTTCAAGCCACATTTTTACCTTAATAATTTTACATTTATAAAAAAGAGAAAACTCTCTTGTTCCATCAGTTAAGTCTGTGAATATAAAATGCTTTTTTACTTATAATCATTGCTTCTCTTGTTCCATCAGTTAAATCTGTGAATATAAAATGCTTTTTTACTTGTAATCATTGCTGTGTTAGCAGTTGCTTTTCAAAGCTTTTTTTATCACATAATGCTTTAATAACTTGCTGACCTTTTTCCAGTTCCAGGCATTGATTGTTTTCAGGTCAGGGGTGGTCTAATTGGTCATTGTATTTGCTGATGAAGTAGGATTAATCATCAAATGGAAATAAGCTTAAATTACAGCTTTAATGTTTAACCTAAACTCTTTCAGTAATTATCTGTGATATATGACCTTTCTATTATGAGAGTTGTGTACCAGATCACAAGGGGCCAAGGATCTGTACTTTTGCCTCATCTACACTGCTTTATTAATCATATCTCACAATGCTAATCTTATTTGTATTTTATTTCTTTCTCATAATAAGTTTCAGATTATTTTCTTCAGTTATGTCCTTGTTATTTCCTCTTCATATAATGTAGCAGTATTGTGCCCGGCAGAAAAAGGATGCTTATGCTTCCTCCTCTTCTTGATTTCAAACTATTTCTTTCTTATCTCCACTTCAAAGATTTGAATTTACCGCATAGTTCATCAGAAGCTCTCTCATATCAATATTTTCATGTTATTGTACAGTGTATTACTAACCTAGTCTTAAGAAGTTTGTGCACTAATGAAAATGTTTCACAAAACTACACATTTTAATTTTAGCTTGTAGTATGTCTATTAAGTGCTGAATTTTTGTTTTAGTGGTAAAACTACTAGACATTATAGTATGCTACCTGTTCAGCAACTGGTTACCAGGTAACATTTATTGTTATGGCTTCAGCTATGTTAGGAGTGCACAGGCACGAGGTGTTTTTCATTACTGGTAAAATTACTTGTGAATGCCCTTTTACTTCTTTCTACTTACATTACCTAAGAAGTCAAATTTAGTTTTAGGTTTTTTAATCAATTAAGTTGTTGAAGTGAATGAGTTTGGTAATTTTCTTTGTTTCATCACAACCCCATTACTCACATATTTGCCCAAATTTGTGGTCTGAGAGTAACCCTAGACTACCGAGTATTTTTCTAAGAGACAATCACAAATAGCAAGGAGGCATATACTACCTGGATCCTCAGATATATAGTCATCAGACATTTTTTTAAACTTTTCTTGGATGTGCAGTGGTGTCAACAGCTATGTTCTAATTTCCCAAATTTATCTTTACTTCAGGGATAACTGTTGACAGTGCTGCAACAGTTTAAGCATTTGATCGATGTGACCACTATTGATACACCTCTTTCATTGGAGTCAATCTCTCTCTAGTTTAGACTATTAGGTATCCCACTCCTTTGACTTGGTTGTAGATGTTCATATTTTAAAGATGGCTCAACTCCAGCTACTGTAAAAGCTAAGTTCAACACTCAGCATTTCTTAATTATAGTGTTGATAGTTCCAAGGTTCATTCCAGGGGAACACTGTAGTAGCAGCCAGTCTCATTCAGTTCTTCTGACACAGGTTGCTGCATCCAGGATTTAAAAGGCTTTATTTAGCCTTATTGAATTATGCCATAAATTGTCTTGCTCAAAATGAGAACAACCTAGACACAGACGCTTATTAAAATTATAAACATCACAATGTCTGCAAGTGCCCAAGAAATGTTGGATATGTGAATTTCTCCCTTTGACTGCATTAGGAATAGTGAACAAACTTTCTGTTCTTGTTGGTAGACAGTCCTAGGAGGCTTTGAGCCTTGATGCAATTGCTTTAATAGTCACACTTCCAGACACAACTTTAAGAAGTTTTGCAATGTCATGCTTTGAGGTTATCCAGCATTATTTCAGAGGCAGTGTGTTTCAAAAGCTATCACAAGATTATCAAATCACTACCAGGCCTCGTGGAGTCAGTTTTGTAGCTGGTTTGTTAGGAAAAGGTGTTAATTCTGTTGACTACAGTTTTTTATTCCTTTTGACAGTAGAATTGCTCTCCATATGTTGGGAAGTTATCAATTTGCCATCGAAGGTTTTTAAAGTCCTTATATAAGTATGAGTTTTATGGACTAGACTGATTCTTCAGTAGATTGAAGAGGCTTGTCCAGCCTTTAGGAAAAGGTCAGTGATGGGTACCCAAGCTTCCCAATACAAATCTTTACCTGACTTTGATGAATAATCTTACCAAGCCTCCATACTACCCTTACTCATTTCTTTCATTACTCCATTTACAAAAAACTAGGATGATATACTTGGCCTGTGAGAACTATTTGTGACTACCTTTGGAGAAGTAAATTATTGTACATACAAATAACCTTTTTCATTACTGGTGTAGAACTAATCTACATCCTATAAGAGCCAGTCACAACTACCTATGGAGAACCGAACTTTGTCCAGATAAAGCCAAACTGTAAGGTATTTGTCAGTAACTGTCAAGAAGCAAGCTACAACTGTTAAGAGGTATTCATTACTACCATAGAGAACCAAACTTTATCTGGTAAGAGGAACTTGAAAAAAACTGAATTGTAGGACAAGCTCCATTGCTGGTATTTTTCACTGGGCAATGCAATGTCATGAGGAACATGACAGGCAATTCTTAGACAGCTGTTATGTGATTGGTAAGGATTGTAGTTTACAAAATGAGAGCCATGTCTTCTTCTGGTGATTCTAAATGTAAAATTGACTTATTCCTACATGGATACAAACCCTCATTTTTAATAGGAGTATGATTTCAGCAAAAGCTGGAACTATGCCACTAACATTTTATAATTAGGTGTTGGTAGTTGCTAGCCAATAGCAGGGAAGCCCGCCCCCTTCCCAGTTCACCGAGCTGCACAGTTGTATGGATGTGCGCTGTGTCCCAAATTGTCTTCAATTTTTCTTTATTCAGACTGCTTGCTGTGAGCAACTTGAATGGGGAAACCACATGTAGGCGTACTGTTAACCAAGAGTTTGCAGCTGGGTGGAGTCTCGTAAATGAGTTGATTGTGGATTCCCATTCTTTGTACCCATCTTGGAGGTGCAATGACTGTTACAGTCATCCCCAGTGAGTAATGTAAGGAGTGGTCGACCCCCCCAGTAGCAGGGGGAGAAAGGCAGCTAGGCAAATTTCTTTGCCTTTGAAGTTTCCCTCTTAAGTTCAACAAATCCCCTGGACCTCTTTGTTCACCCCTTGGTACTTTGGCTTCTGACGTTTTGCCATCAATCTCCGCTGAGAGGAAGGCAATGAAGGACGACAATACAGTTATCCCCCAGATTTGCGGGGATTGGGGATCAAAACCCCCGAATTTAGCAAAACTGTGAATATTTGAAATGCCATTTAAAAATGCTTATAACTGCATATTTCAATATATAAAATGTGTAATAACATAAAAACATCATCATAAACAATTTAGATGTATTTAAGAGTAGTTTTGAGCCATTTTCCAGGAAAATATACTGAATATGGCTCATGAGTACCAATTAACACACATATGAGAGAGAGAGAGAGGGAGAGAGAGAGGAGAGAGAGAGAGAGAGAGAGAGAGAGAGAGAGAGGAGAGAGAGAGAGAGGAAGAGAGAGAGAGAGAGAGAAGAGAGAGAGAGAGAGAGAGAGAGATTGATTTTTTTTATGTACTTATTGATATAAAATTAACTTAAAATAATTAATTACTAGACTAAAAGGAACAATATGTTACGATATTTTATTTATTTACCAAAATGAAAGAAAAATAAATCTCTCTTGTGTTTTGATATGCGTAGTAGAATTGTGCATTTGTACATACAATACAGTTCTGATCATTGTGTTTTTTTTAACTTGAAAATGTACAGTACAGTACTTATTGCTGTAGAAATAATTGTAAATAAATAATCATAAGATTAAAAAGAAAAATGTTACAATCTGTCATTTACCGAAATGAAAGAAAAATATATCGCTCTGCAGTAATGTTTGATATGTATAGTAGCAGTGTGTGTTCATACAGTATATACAATAAAGTAAAGTTCATTGTGCTTATTTAACTTGAAAATGTACTTATTGATATAAAATTAATTGTAAATAAATAAGCATGAGGTTAAAAGGAAATATATGTTACGTCTGTTATTTATATATTGAAATGAAAGAAAAATATTTTGTAAATATATAAAATTTCCTCTATTATTTAGTAGATAATTTATCAATAGAAAAACCGGTGAATCTGTGACCCCGTTAATGTTGATCCGTGAATAGGCAGGGAGTTACTGTATTTATTCAATCTTGGGGCAAGCCTACAGTGAGACATCTTTACCAGGTTCCCCCTAGAGAAGCAAGTATTCCTTCTCTTTGCAGGGAACCCAAAGAAATATTACACTCAACAATGCATTCAAGGAGAATACCCTAAGGAGGAAGTTTGGCCATTTTTAGGTCTGGTGGGTCTTCCGTCTAAGGAAAAACTTCTGTAAGGCCTGGCATCTTTCAAGTTAAAGTCTTCTCATGAGTATTCTTCCGCTGCACCACCTGTTCTGCCCAGCCCCCTGGAGGTGCAGTTGATCACTGATCCTTGCCTTCAGGGACACCATCACCTTAGGACTTGACATCTTTGAGTAAGGGAAGGAAGCACCTATGAACTCCTTCCCCTCCCAATCCATTCCCTACAATATCATCATCGGCCATGACTTCACCTAGTTCTACTGTTTTTCAAGATGAAAAAGAAAGATGCCTTTCAATGCAGGTTTCCGTATTCTAAGTATGACAAGATTGTCTGTCATTTCCTCTCCCAGAGATCCACTCTCCAGCTAACAAGAGACAGTATTACATCCTCAGAAGATGAATGTTCTCTCTGTAGAGAAAATTATGTCAAGAACTTCATGAGACATAGTGGGCACTCCCCTAGGCATGCACTCATTCTAATGAGTAATGACTTGTTCGTGAATGCAATTTACATTTTTCATGCATTCTTCAGACTTTCAGTATTTTCATGTTCATATGTTGCATGCTGCTGTTGTTGAGCATTCACTTGCTCAAGCACATTTCACTAATGTGCTCGAAGGAGCTCTTCCAGTCAAAACCCTAACATGAGGTACATCAATGAAAGATTAGAGGGGCATTCTACTATGTTGCTGACATCAGTCTGAGAACATAGAGGTGCCAGCTATGGCCAGTCTCCAGGCAACATCATGGGTAGACCACCGGTCAGGAATGGTGGCCTTCCGTACTTACTCTTAGGATGTCAACCTGAGAAGTAGAAGCACTTAACAGTACGTCCTACTTTAGTGTGGAGAGAAGATAGTCAACTTCCTTGCTCACAAGTTAGACAATCAGTGACCAACTGGGTCTTTAAATGGAGACATTCTGTAGCCTCCAAATTCACCAGACAAATTGGTTAACAGGATGGCCAGGCTTTGAGTTTAGCTCTTTTTCCACACAAGGAAGTGGAAGGAATGGTGAAAAACTGGAGGAAGTACAATACAGCCAAAGCTCTCTTTTCCACCATGCTGTTACATTCAAGAAGTCTGGAATAGCAGGACACTCCAAGGAATACGGCTACGACTCTTTTGAGGTCAGCCCTCAAGAAAGATGGAGTTTCTATGCCAACAGCTCTCTGTTAAAAGAGCTGAAGATTTGGTATGACCCTTTCGTCACAGTTTTAGCCATCACAGAAGTTTAAGAGAGGAGCTAGAACCCATTAGAGAAGGCAATTCCATCTTGCAACTCTCACAAGTGGGGAATGCCTAGCAAGGTGGCAGTACTACAGGGTAGAGGACTGGGCAGTGGAGGTACTCAGCACTGAAACCGCCTCCCGTTCACTGACTGTTGTTCTACCCCTACTCGGACCCCGATGACGAAGTTGTCATTATACCATCCAAATTCTCAAAAAGGCATGATTCTTCAGGCAGGAGTATAGATAACGGAATTACTATTTGATGGTAAATAGGTGCCTAATCCCCCAAACTTCAAGATGATGATAGTGGCCCCCAAGAGGCCCTAAGCTTAATGGCATCCAGACCTAATACTTCTGACTGAGGTTCTAAGAGTGCTACCCTTCTCTGTTGAGTTTCAAAAGATATATGATTCTGATTAGGAAGTTAGTTTACAAGGAGAGAGATTGAAGAGTTGAAAATTTCAAGTATTTAGGATCAACAGTTGCAGAGGATGGTGATCTGGGGACAGAAATAAACCAAAAAATACAAGCAGGATGGAAGAACTGGAAAAAAGTGTGTGGAGTACTATGCGACAGGAAAATAGGGGTCAAGTTGAAGGGTAAAGTACACAGGACAGTTGTGAAACTGGCAATGATGTATGGAGTGGAGACGAGGACAATAAAGAAGACAGAAGAGAAGAAGCTGGATGTAGCAGAGATGGATGTGTGGGGTGACAAGAAGAGATAAGATATGGAATGAGGTAATTAGGGGTACCACATGAGTTAGAGAACTATCAGATAAGATCCAAGAAAGTAGACTGAGGTGATATGGTCATGTCATGAGAAAGGATGAACAGTATATTGGGAGGAGTGATGGAAATGGAGGTACAGGGAACAAGAAGGCGAGCGAGACCAAAGCGAAGGTGGATGGACTGTATCAAGGAAGACCTTCAATCAAAGGGATTAATCGGTGATGAAGTGTGGGACAGATGTAGATGGAGAATGCTGGCCAGAAACATTGACCCCACATAAAAGTGGGAAAAGATGCAGACAAAGAAGAAGAGGTTCTAAGAGTGCTACCTATTTGGCCCAACTTGCTCTGCCAGCTCCACCAGGAGAAGCACCACAACATGGTGATATCCCTGTTACTTTATGGGTGGAGGCCTTTCAGCATCTCTTAAAGTGAAAGGCTTTTTGAAAGATGTCTGGATACCACACAAAGTCTTCCACAGCAGTCTACCAAGCAAAATGAGCCATTTTCTGTAATTGTTGCTATAAAAGGAGTACCTCTTCTCTTGGAGCCTCTAAATCAATTGATTGCAGACTACCTTGTGTTTATGCATAGAGGGAAAAAGCTTTGTCTCTTCATCTTGGGAGTTAACAATGCTTATAAAGACCTTTGAGCAGTCCTGCCTTGAGAGAACTCTACTTGAAAAGGGGCCCATATGAGCCTTTAAGGGAGGCATCTAAAAAGGACCTAACTCTCAAGACGGTCTTTTTATTAGCCCTGGCCTCTATGAAGAGAGTGAGAGAGTTGCACGCCTTATCATATCTACCTAATCGTACTTAGGGGTAGAGAAATGTTTCTATCCTTTGTCCCAGAGTTTGTGGTGAAAATTCAGAACCAGGCAGTGACTGAGACGAGATCTGAATCTTTCTCCATCTCCTCACCAAGCAACCGACAATTTGGATGATTTACTACTTTGCCTTGTGAGGGCACCAAGATGCTATATGAAACTGAACAACTCTTCTGACCACGACAAAAGAACCTCTTCACATCAATTCTAGCAGGATAAAAAAAAGGTCTCCTAAAACACCTCCTCCTGGCTTTGAGAGATGGTTAACAGAGCACTAACCCAGGCAATGAGTAAGCTTGGTCAACTATCACATGCTGATGCTCATGAGGACAGAGGAGTAGGTGCCACAGCTTTTAGGAAGAACCTGTCTGGGCCAAGTCCTGAAGGCCGGAGTCTAGAGACCCCGACAACCTTTACAGCCCACTATTTACGGGAATGCACCCATAAGTCACTTCATTAGCTTTCTTTAGGACCTGTGGTAGCAGTGCAGTGACCTGGTGTAGCACACCAAGCTCCCCCCACTGGACAAGAAGCATATTGTCTTAAGATAGTGGTTGTGATGTCAGTCTAGGATGAAAGTAAGAATGTTGGACCTTTTTTTCATTTTTCCTTGGAGTGTAGCAGTCGAACCATTATGTTGCTGGATTGGATCTTGATGGAGGTAAGCTACAATGCCAAGTTACCATTCTATTTTCGATTAAGATAAAGCATTTTTCCCCAAACTCCTGACACGGGGTAAGATGGGTTATAAAGTAAACCCATCACTTTATTTTATCCTTTGGGGATATAGGTTCCACCATCACCATCTGTCGACAACAGAAATTTAGCCTTATCAGCTACTTTTCAGGTCATAGGAGGCACATTTGAATGATTGGAATCAACACTCCTGCTCCTCCCTCCAATGTCGGAGTGCATGATATCCAGGAACTTTAAACCAGACAGTTTGTTTATAAGGACTTCCTCCAACAAAAGGATAAGTCTCCTATTAAAGGACAAGGGTTTGTATCAAGAGTAGGAACAATTCACAAATTTTAAAGTAATTTGTATTTTTTTCTAACAATACAAACATGAGTTAGTTAAAATTATCCATCCTTCTTCAATCAACTTCGCAAGCCCTTGGTGAAGTTCAAAGTGGCTGCTTGGTGAGCCAGTAGGGCTTCTCCACTACCTGCCAGAAACTACTGACACCTCGATATAAAATTTTAGCAGCTGAGTTCTATCTACGCTAAAATCATACTCTACTCCTATTAAAGGAAGCAGGTTTGTAGTTAGGAAAAATACAAATTACCTAAATTTTTTTATATTTCCTCTATCTTACATAAAGGTCCCTGATAAGGCCAGTTTATATTTACTGAATTTTAATGAGAGATATATAACTCACAAATCAGTGGATATCTATTGTTGGGAGTGGTAGTTACAGTATGCAGTTTTGTTTCGTATAGGGATGTATGGGAATAATGTTCTTTTTCATAATGCCATTTCTTGTCATCCATTTATTGCTAATCACAGCAGGGTTAATAGGCTCTATATATCATTATTAAACAAATTTAGTTTGACCAGACTACCGAGCTATCATTTATGTTCATAGGGCTGACCCATCTATGTAACATTTAAATGGTATTTTAATTTTCTGCCGATACTATCAATTACAAGCGCCATGCTTTACACTTTGAAGGGTTTGTCTTTTAACTTTAATGTACCTTGGAATTAATGGAGCCTTTGATCCTTGACACATAAGTACTCTTCAAGATCACTCAAGAGCCTTGGTCCTTGCCAGGTAAAGCAAGTATTTGAGTACTCATTTAGGTCCCTCAGGTATACATCGGTAATTTAGGATATTTGACAACTCGATCCTCCTTACCCAAATTGTAATTCTGGCACATGTATAAGTGATACCTTTGTGATGAAACACATTTAATTCCCTACACCTAACACACCTGAATTGACATTTTTATTTCCAATCTAAATAAATATTGATGGCTATTGGTGGGTCCAAGTCACACATGCATCATACTACAACCAATTATCTTCTCTATGTAGTCAAAAGGTTTTGAATTTAGAATCCGTAGAAATTCGAAGACCCCAAATATGGGCACACACATCACTTATGAGTTTGGCAGAGAAATTTTATGTTAAATTGGGATTAACCTAAAATATTTTGAAGTAACAGTCATTAGGTTTCATTGCATTATTCATACCTCCTTATAGAGGGGGTTTGAAAGTTTACCTATATATTTTCCTTTATTTGTTTTGCTGTTCTTGCTGTTTATAGACAGGATTTCAGTTTTCAAATGGCAGAAATATCCAGCTTTGTTACTAATAAGGAGGGTATGTATTTTGTGTGTGAAATGACTGTGTTCCAGGTAGTTGATATATTGAACATTAGTAATGGCATTAATAACAATAATTTGACGTGTTTGCTATGGCAATGGAACTATCTGTATTCATATATTGTTTAGAGAGATAGAGGGAAAAGTAAGTTTTTTTTTAATTATTAACATGGAGATCACTGTTTGTAATACAGTGAACGATTCATCTTCAGCTCTGAAGCCTGTAATTTTATGTGTTAAAAGATATAGAAATAATTCTAAATTACATGTTCTTTCTGTTGTCCATTCCTCTTATTCCCATTATGGAACCATAACTAGACCCGAGACCTGGTATCTGGCTGTAGAATAGTTAATTATATAATTGTGTTTAATTGTTACATCATAAACAAGCAAAATATAATTTTTGAAACAAAATTATTTGTTTAATACAGACCCATTACTTGGCCTTGCTTGTTTTGTGCAGTGTGCAAAATCATATATGCCTCTTTCAGCTCTAGAAGTAAACGATCATACTGATTAACTTGATTGGTTTATGTGCACACATTACTGAGTCCCAGATGTTAGCTGAATTGCCTTTTGTTCAATCTGATTCAACAGCCAATGATATGTGCTGCCAGGAGGTTTACATCCTTTTTTTTTTTAGTAATTGGTTTGCATTGGAAAAAATTAATTTTGTTTTTTAATAATACTGATAATTCAGAACAGAACTGATCACAATAATTTTTCTTTTACAGTTGAAATCAGGTGTCTGAGATTTTTTACATTGCCCATAATAGGCTATATCAAAGTACTTTAGTGGGTTTGTAGTAAAATGGATAAATTTACAAATTATTTTAGATTCTTGTTTTGGTGTTTATCCATATGTAAAATTAAGGTTTTATATTAAAAATAGCAATAACATTATTTCTAAAATGTGTAGGATTTTATCAAATCCTTTATAGGATACTATTTTTAAGGATTTCTACGTTAAACTAGTTCGTAATGATACAGTTCCCTTTACTTTGCATGAATGTAAAATAGCTCCCTTATTTTTTTTATCACGTAAATAGAATTATCATCCCCCTATTATAGTATATTGAGGTGTACCTTATTATGTTTGAAGTATTACAGTAGTCACAGATTTTACTAATTTGGAGTGTTCTGTCATCCCGTATCTATTTAGTGTTTGACAAAGGAAACGCCTTGTGTAAACTACCTTTGTCCCTTGGAGACATTTTATGGATTGGCCTGAGATGAGATTAAGGTTCATTCAAAGGCAAGTGGGAAGGGTAATATGTACAATTTAGTTGTATGGCATTTACGTAGCTCACACTCTATAGAGGATTCTTTTGTAGTTAAAAATCCTTTGGAGGTTGATAGTAGTAAAGGTTCATTTAATCAAGTGGGTGGTAATGATGGGGGGGTTCTGGTTTATGTTTGCTAGGTAACCAGGCAATTTTCTTGAAGCTTTTTTTTCAATTTTTGCAAATAGTTTAGGATTAGTTTGCTTTTATATTGAAATTATATGTTTTATTTTTTGGCAGTAAAGTAACTATTGATAATTTCAGGTAATAAGGGGTGCTTTTGATATGATGATGGACCTTGTTAATGTTGTTATGAACACTTTCCCGAGGGCACCTCAGTAACATTCTCCACATTTCAGTTGTTAAAACTAGATTAATGGCTTAAACATTTAATATTTATAATAGTTGGGTTGCCAGATTTCTTTTTGGTTTTAGGATGAATACACTATCAGGGTGGAGAGGCTTTTTTTAATAAATATTCAATTGGCCTTTGTTACACGTAGTTCCAGAGTTTTGTTTTGTTTTATAGTTTAGTGGGTAGTTAGCATTTGTAGGAGCTTGGTTCATTGTATAACAGATTTTGGAAAGTAAAGGCACACAAAATACAGTAACCATTTTTGAATGAAATTCTGCACGATGTATTTACATATTTTACTGTTGTATACTGTGTGTAGTTTCTTTTTTCTTATCTAAGTAATATTGTACAGTTAAATTTTCTTTAATGTTTATTTTAAATATTAGTTGTTAAATAGATTAATTAGACCATCAAGTTTGTGAGAAGTACAACCACTCCTATAGTCCATTTCTTTTAGCCATGCATATTTGCACCGACTCGCGGCGGTGCCCTTCTAGCTCGGAAAAGTGTCCTGATCGCTGATTGGTTAGAATTATCTTGTCCAACCAATCAGCGATCCGGAAACTTTTCCGAGCTAAAAGGGCACCGCTGCGAGTCGGGTGCAAATATGCATTGCTAAAAGAAATGGACTATAGAATATGAATGCTATAATACGAGTAGACCAAAGGGTAGATATTATTTGAACTGCAACCATGGATGAATTTGTTTGCCATTTTGAAACTTGGTAAACATGAATAAACTAGTATCACAGGATGTTTTTCCTTACTACCACTGTGCTGGACCATGTTTCATCTATACTAGATGTAAATGGATATTAATCTCATTGTTGCCTGTCTCATGTTTTCTTAGATGGTCATTGTTTTGAGTACAGTATACTTTATAAAATATGGTAAAAACAATTTGTAAGGTTAGAAAGTTCTGGTATTTACATAATTTCTTTGTACTCCAGGTTTCATGGGTCTCCAATAATGTATGACTCTCTTCACGGATGTTGGAATACTAGTGATATTTTATTTTAGTGCTTGTGGAATTAAGTTTAATTTTGAATGTGATTAATGCCAATGTCACACAAAAGTCCTTTCTGCCACTTTGAGCATATATCTGCCCTTTTCTTGTACCAAATGCTTATAATTTTTTTCTGTATTGGTGGGGAAGTTTTTATACATATTTATGGCCATGGGGAAGTTTTATGCATATTTGTGGACATGGGGAATAGCATTAATGAATATACATGACTTCAATCTAGCATGGCATTGAAAAAACATTGGCTATAATGCTTGGTGAAGAATTTTGCAGCAATATGCTAAAAGATGAAGGAAAATGAATTTGCTTGATACGGCCTTGAATTATGAATTTCTTTTAGCATATAGCAAGGTATAGTTTGCTGTAGTGGTGATTCAGATTTTTTAGTGCGTGGATCTTTCTTACAGTATTATTTGATTGTATGATCAGTTGATTTTTCTAACTGAAAATGTATATGTATATTTAATCTCCAGAAAATTCAATACACTATTTTCTTTATTACTGTGTTTTAGAGCTAAAAATGCTTTCATTTTGTTTTGCTAAACTGATTTTCTGTTGCTTTCCTCTTAAAGTGCAGCCCCTAGGTTTTGATTTTTATAATTCCAAATAAGATTTAATCTGTTTTTTCTCTCCCCCCCCCTATGTATTGTATTGTAAGCATATATAATTATTAAAAAAATTTTTATCAGAGGGATTTTTTTCATATTTTGTGATTATAATCTCTTTAAAAATCAAAGCATTTTTTCATATTCTGGATGTGATTATAATCTCCAAACAACACTTGCAGATTCAAGAGTGGCCTGCGGCCCCCTACGCAGCTGCCGGACAGTTCCATGTACCCAAAATCCCGAGGTCTGGTTCCAAAGTAACCACTCCAAAGTCATGGACTCCCCGAGGCTCCGTTGTGCATCAAGATGATTATGATGAGGATCCTTATTACTATTCTATGACTGTGCAAAAGAGATTGCATCAAGATTCTTCCATTAGAGAATCCACAGAACCCAAAGTAGAGAAAGTCATTGAGGAGAATGATGGGAATGGAATAAAGATGATTTCTGCTATGTCTCATAGCAGAAATCCATCTGGTTCGTCTAGAATTTCTTTGTCCTCTGAGAAATCGAAAGGGTTTTCTGAGTCGCAGCTTGTCGATGTTGAAGAGTATTCAGTGTTCAACTCTCAGAAAGGAACTCGATTAATCCTTGGGCCTTTTGGAGCTCGGCGCACTTGTTATCACTATAGGCCTCAAGTCAAAAGGTGTCTGACAACAGTCTTTAAAACTTCATCTAGAAACATGCTACTCGGCTGTAGTTGTTGCAGTGAAAACCAACATATACCCGTAAATTGTCCACATTTTTCATCCAGAAATCTTGTTTGCTCTGAAAATGTTAATTTTGTTAATAAGAGATTGTGCTCCAAACTTTCCTATGCGAATAAAAAATATTGCCCCAACCGATTCTGTCATCATAGTGTCTCAACAAAAAGTTTCTCGAAGTTGCAGACGGTGAGTGTCGCTCAGAAATTCAGTTGCCTTACGCGCAAGAAAAGATTACAGTGGCGAGCACCCATGCGTCCTTGCGTTTACGAGAGAGTCTTGTGGCGCCTACCGTCCTCACTCTGGAAACAGCTTACATTGTGCCTCTTAAACTTCGAGGACAATGACATGCTGCATTTCCTTACCCCTGTTATGTTTTCTTTAAGGCGCTTCAGTGGTCTCTCTGACTCTCGCATGGTGTATTCTCTCAGCCAAGACAGCTACGGTGTCACCGAGAGAGCTTGGGAAGACCTAGTGACAGCACTGTGTCTATGCTGTGTCTTAATGTTTATGTACAGAGTGTATGGAGGTATATATGGTTGTTTAAGTGAAGTAATGGACTGGATTTCATGGTAGTTTAAGGTCATTGGCTTCAGAAAGAAGCTCTTTAAATTGTTAAGAAGGATTTCTTCATTTGTTATGATGGTTAGAATCACGAAATTGAGTAGCTCATTAGAGAATGTTGAACTTTGGCTGTACAGTTGCACAACATCATGAGTACAGTAACTTTGCATTGTTTATGTAATCCACTTGAGTAATGGAAATATTGTTTCACTTGTGATATGAATAGAGCAGCTGTTCTGTTTGTTAATCAAAATATGTTTTGAAGACCTGTTCAGTCTTATCAGGAAGTTAATCTGATGTTATGTTTTCTGTCAAATATCTCGCATATGATGTTATGTTTTCTGTCAAATATCTCAAATTTTGAGTAGCAGTTAACCTGCTTTGCATCTACATTTCCTACTTCAAGTATGTCACCAGATGCATTGCTATAAACTTAAACCATTATGTCTGACATTTTTTGCCATGACTTCTTATAACATGCCTTGCTTTATGTGAGTCTCAATGCCATTATGTATTCCTTAGTTTTTCTTGTAAACTGGAATCTGGAATAATGAAATTTTGTTATGATTCATAAAAGTTTTGATGATCCCCGCCTTACAAGAAGATTCTTCGTTGTTCCCATTCGGTAAATGCTAACCTCCTGTAATATTTGTAAATTATCTGTAATATTTGTAAATTATCTTGAAAGGCCACAAAGTACAAGGTGCTGCTTATTGTTTTTAACCAAACTAACAACATTGCCTGTGAATTATTGTTTTGTTGTTCTGCTTCTCTATATTTCAGTATTAAAAATGGTGCTTATTGGATGAGCAATTTTCTGTTTGTTTTGTTACTTTACCGTTAAGCTCTCGGGGAGGTTTGCATTATTAGAATTACTGCCTATGGGTGATTTGTTTTGTTATTGGTGTGAACTACTACAATGAAACTAAAAAATCAGGTGAATTTCAATGTTCCGCATACTTGAATTAAAAGCATTGATAATTTTAAAGAATATCTAGGATATACAGGTAGATGTAAGGAGTAACCAAGTTAATTGCTCGAGGTTTTTGTACCAAAAAAAAAAATACTATGTTTAAGAAGTCATAAATGATGTAGGATAAGATCAGAGCATTTAGCGTAATTTGGTGTTCTCAAAGGTTTTAGTTCTATCCCCAAATGGAATCTCTTATTTTAAGCTTTTTCCTCAACATTTTTGGCAGTCTCAAGTTTTCATTAAATATGGTAAGGACACATTTAAAGCATCCGTGTTTTAGAATATTTGTAGCACATATAGCGAATCATAGTCACAGGGAAGGGTGCTCTGTAGCTTACTGCAAATTGCTTTTTGGTAATATTTCTAAAAATTTTCACATTTTGCTCATGGGATACATAGAAAACAAAAGTGCTACATTGCATTGGGATAAACAAAGTTTGAAATTAAGGTTAAGTACAATATGTTGGTGAATACAATACATTATCACATGAAGAGTATTTTGAGGTTTTTATTATGAAAAAGTTTGAAGGATAAATTGGATGGATGAATTACGGTGCTGGCTTTTGCAAAGAATGAGATATTACTCTGTCACTTCTGGAGGATTGATGACCATGATTGGTGAATATGATGCAATTTCCAGAATCGCTGCACCCCACTCGCACGAAAGTTTGATTTATGTACCCTGATCTCTCTCTCTTTCTCTTGCTTGTTTTACAATTTGTACACATGTCTCTTTCAGGTAAAAAATGAAGCTATTCTATTTTTTTATATGCACATAACCTTATTTTTTTGTTTGTTTATTGTTCTTTTCTCTTAGTTTTTGCATATCTGTGATATTATGGACTTGAGCTCCTATAGTGATGGGAGCTGCCCGGCCTGCCTGAATATTAAGAGAAAAATGGAAAGTTTCTCTAATAATGACTAATGAAAAGTGATTTCACATTGTGACATCCTGTTCTAAAGTATTTCCGCGATGACTATTGAAAAGTGATTTCACATTGTGACATCCTGTTCTAAAGTACTTCTGCGGTTTTTTTTTTTAATCTTTGAATGATTTTTAATTGCATGCAGTTAAAAGTAAAAGTACGTTTGTAGCTGAAAATAGCTCATTTGTTAATTTTGATGTCCTCTGCAACATTCAGAATTAACAGCATGATTGCAATGATGAGCACTCTCCTTTTGTATGGGATAGTAATCCTAGCTTGGTCAGGTCAAAGCAGTACAGTATTTGTATATTGAACTTGTAATTGTGAAGACTTGACTTTGTATATATTATTGTGCTTGCTTTGACAAAAGTGTAATCTCCTGAAGCAATGTATAGTATAAACATAGCAGTACTTGCTTCCAGGGATTTTATATCAATGTAGCGCCATATTAAATACTTATATGCGCCATATAATTTTTCTGTGAGGTGTAATGGCTCCTTTGGTAGCTTTAGGGCTCTCTTTTTCTCTCTCTTTCTCCATCTCCTGTTGTTCTCCTTGAGTATGAATATTTATTGGCCTTCATTATGAGCGATAATCCTGGTTTGTATATTTATGATTTCCATGTCCTGCCAAATAAAGCAATCCATTATATGTTATAAGTGGAGCTGGAATTCTTTGCCGGCAATAAAAAATAACTCTATTATATCTCTCGGGGTTGACGCTGGCCTTGTTCAGAATTTATTTATATCGTATGAATGCCAATTGTAGTGAAATGCCTGTGACAGGGATGAATCTTGTAATATATACATAATAAAATATATATATATATATAGACTGTATATGACTATCTGTTTTGAAGAGCAGTGCAATGCAATGACATGAAAAAAAACCACACCAGGTGTGAGATAACAGTGAATTAACCTTTATAAATATCTTGGTGTAAAAAGAATAATTCTTTTTAATATTTTGATTTAATTTCAGTAATACAGCATGTGCTAGATAAACGTATACCGTATAATTATCGCATGTAGTATGTAGGAGACCAGTTTTGGGGTCCAAAATTCAGGAGTGGCACTAGCTTTTCTGAGGAAAGTACATGGATTAAAAAAGGTTGCTTACTTTGAATAGCATGTCCTGTTCTTAGGGTTTCTAAGCATATTGTGTTGAAATGGTTGGCTGGAAGAAAGTTGTGCTATGCCCCAAAGTGTTCATTAAGAAAATTGATATGTAACGGTATCATTATTTATGTATTGGCAAACCTACAAATTTGGCAGTTTGGAAAGCAACACGCAAACCTTTACTCTATATTAGGTGTGTAGTGAAAATTTGTGCAATATTGATACTTAGTCATTTGGCCTGTGCAATAGACTTTGGAATTCGAAAAAAATTGTTGGTCATATATATCTTATTATCTCACAGATTGTTAGAATATATAGTTTCACTTATGTCTGATAAAAATTTTATTATTTTGAAGATTTGGTGGCATTTTTGTTTGAGCTGGATAGGGCGATAGTGTTTGCCATGAGAAAACTTGAATGAATTACTATTACATTGTGTCACACAATAGTCAAATAAAACTGGACATGAATTTTGGTTTTATATCCTTTGATTTAAGCTAAAACTATTTTCCAAGTCCTTATTTCCTACAGAGTAAGTACTGTATTTGGCATTACATTATTTCTTTGTATTCTATGGTCTGAAAAGGACTAAGACCAACCTAATGCCTTTATAACTAATATAAGGAAAAAAAAATCTCTTGCTGTGAATAGTGTAACATTTTACACATATTAAACTGTCATTGTGAATGTATATTCTTAATATTATGGTTTAACAAATGAAATAAACCCTAATTAAGGTAAAAACTACACATTTTAAAGGTAATTTGTATTTATCCTAACAATACAAACCAGAGTTATTTTAATAGGGGGAAAGCTCTTGAAAAACTGGTGGATAAGGCAACATTGTACTGTATGGTTGCACCATGCTTCCACCCACACATTGGGGATGCCAAGTGATGCTATAGTGTCATCACTTTGTCTTTTGTGGGGTGACAGAGGTGGGCAATACAATGACTCGGGTGTGTATAGTTAGGAAAAATATAAATCACCTTTAAAATTTGTAGTTGTTCCTATACAAATACAAACCATTGTCATTTTAATGGGGGAGGCTTCCTTAAGAGAGAGGAAGTCCCCCTGGTAGAAAAAGGTTACCCGACCCTCAGCCTAAGATTACCGACCCTCAGCCTAAGAAAGTTCACGCCACTCTGATAAGAGGTAGTGGGATACCTAAATCCTTAAGTGACAAGTGACATGAGAATGAATGATATTATCCCTGCCCGACAAGTAAAGCAATATGCTTTGAAACAATCATCTGTATTATAAAATTGTAGCTAAATTCTATAATGGCTCATCTACTTGCGTGTCCATCAGAGCTGATACTCCCACGGCCACGAGAGTTAGGATAGAGTAGAATAGAATGGCACCTACATTCGGCTCCCACATTAGGTATTAATAAGTAACTGATGAAATGACACTGGGTTATACAACTGCTGCAGAAGCATAGTTTATATACCAATTGTTGGATAGTCACTATCCCACATCAAGGTATAAATAACTTATGAGCTGACACTAGGACACTGTGCTGCAGAGGCATAGTTTCTACATCAACTATTGGGCAGCTACTACATGACCTATAGACTTCCCCTTCCAAGTTCCTGTGATACTTGGTGGTTTTTGTGTGGAGAGCAATGTTTGTGGCAAGACCATGGATATCATGAGCCCTGGGAGTGTCCCAAGTAAATGCTTCTTCCAAGGGTTTGTAGACCTCATAACAGACTTGCAGTCAAAGAGAAATTATATACAGTATTGAAGAGGCCCAAGTAAATGCTTCTTCCAAGGATTTGTAGACATAACAGACTTGCAGTCAAAGAGAAATTATATACAGTATTGAAGAGGCCTGAGTAAATGCTTCTTCCAAGGGTTTGTAGACCTCATAACAGACTTGCAGTCAAAGAGAAATTATATACAGCATTGGTTACTCTCTTCTTTCATTCCATGTCGACAAATATGGTTTAAAGGCACTGGGACGACAAGGTATTGTCCTTATCAAATAGAAACAGACTGCACTAACAGGGTATTTGTTCCGTAACTGAATACAAACCACGCTATTTACATGGGGTAATTACTTCGGCGCAGCCGATGACGAGCCATAAAGTTTTAACGAGGGTTTCCTACCCCACCGCTAGTTAGCGGGGGGAGGGGTAGCTTGCTACCCCTCCACCCTCACACACACCGGTAAATCGGCCACTTTACTTTTGGCTCGGAGAGACGACGGACCTGTCAGCGCTCTCCTCTCTTTTGACTGCCATAATTTTTGTTTGCTTTTTCTTTCAGTGTTTGTATGTAAAGTTGGCCTCTATTATCATCATGCGCACTTGCCCTGGTCTTCCCGGCCGCCCTTATGGGACCTTTATGTCGGCCGTGGAGACAGACCCGCACTCCTTATGCCCTCAGTGTAGGGGCCAACGGTGATAGTGCTAATTTGTGTATTGAGTGTAGGGAGTGGCCTACCTCCCAGTGGGATAGGTTTGCCCGGCGACGTAACAAGAAGGCTAAGAGGGATCGTTCTCCTTCCGAGGTTTCTCGGGAGAGAGAAAATCCTAGGTCTTCTTCTCCCGCCGCCCATTCCTCCTCCGAAGCTCCCGCTTGGGCGGCCTCTTCTGAGAGGCCGGCGAGCGGTAGCGTAGACCTTAATGTCGATGTTGTTGACCGATCCCGTGGTAAGGGAGAGGCCGCTGCCTACCATAGCGAGGCGGCTGCCCCTCCCCCCTCGGAGGAGGTAGTTATGTCTAACATTGATCTTTTTCAGCTTTGGGCTTCCTTGGGGCTACAGGGTTCACCCTCCAAGGAAGCCCTGTTTGACATGGTCAAACGGGGTGTGGCCGCCGAACAATCGTCAACTACAGCGGAGATAGATCCTCTGTCTGTAGTTGACGTAGTTGTTTCGGAAACATCCCATGGATCTGTCCAAACACCTGTTCCTGTGGCTGAGGTAGCTGAAGGGTCTGTCTCCCCCTCCGAACACACTTCGAGGGAGGAGCTGAGTCCTACGGTCTCTCCTTCCACTGAGACTCCCTCTCGGAGGAGTTCTCTGGTAGAGACGCCTCTTCGGAGGCCCCTTGATGGTCAGCTTGCTGGTCCAACGGCCCCTCGTGGGCGTATAAGGCGGAAGGCTTGCCCTCCCCTTCGCCGTAGAGGCCTTCCTTCTCCCTTTAAAGGAGTTAATAGGCGCCTCTTCGGCTTGTCGTCCCCACAATCCTCTGCGGAGGAGACGACTCGCCGCTCTCCTGTCCTGCCAGCTACCACCCTAGACCTCTCCAGGGATCATTCGCGATCCCCTTTGGAGGATGGTCGTCCTTTGGGACAAGGGTCTCCTCAACCATCTACATCAAAGGCTGCTGATGCGCTTGGCGCGCCCCCTGAGTCTGCCACTGCGCAGTCTCCAGGCCCTTCGGGGTCTCAGGGACTTGAGCGCAAAACTGCGCCTCTCGTCTCTAAGCGTAAGGCTCTGCCTGCGCCCGTTGCTGTTGTTCCTGATGTTGCTGATAACGCGCTTCGGCGCTCACCGCTAGGCGTTCGCGCCTCTGATCCTGTTACACGCCAGGGCTCCCCTGCGCGCCCACGCCCATCGACAGCTGTTCCTGATGCAGCGCGCAAGCGCTCAAAGGCGCCCACGCATCCACCTTTACCAGAGCTGCCGCGCCCCCCAGTTCCTGTTGCATCACGCGCGGTCCCGAAGGTTCCTGAGTCGGCGCACAGGCGCCCACAGGTTCCTGCGGACTCGTCGCGCCCTATGAGGGAAAAGCGTGGCGCGCGTTCACCCCCAGTTCCTGTTTCACCGCGCCCGGTCCAACAGGTTCCAGAGTTGGCGCACAGGCGCCCACAGGTTCCTGCGGACTTATCGCGCCCTATGGGGGGAAAGCGCTATGCGCGTTCGCCCCCGGTTCCTGTCACTTCGCGCGCGGTCCAAAAGGTTCTAGAGTCGGCGCACAGGCGCCCACAGGTTCCTGCGGACTCATCGCGCCCTACGGGGGAAAAGCGCGACGCATGTTCACGCGCGATTCCATCTTCAGCGCTCACGCGCTCTCCAACACATCCAGTGGTCACCTTGGAACCATCGCGCTCATCCAAAGAGGTTCGCGCTGTAAAGGAGGTTCGCGATGCACCAGAGTCGGCGCTCAGGTGCCCACAGGTTCCTGCGGACTCATCGCGCCCTACGGGGGAAAAGCGCGATGCGCGTTCACGCGCGATTCCATCTTCAGCGCTCACGCGCTCTCCGACGCATCCAGTTGTCGCCTTGGAATCATCGCGCTCACCCAAAGACGTTCGCGCTGTAAAGGAGGTTCGCGTTCACGCGCAGTTCCTGTTCCAGCTCCCGCGCATTCTCCAACGCGATCACGTGTCGCGCCGACTCAGCACGTTGCTCCAGAGATGGCTAAGTCAGCGCACAGGCGCTCACGGCCCCCTCTGGAACCGCGCGAGTCTGCTGCCGACACTATCGCGCGCGACGCTCATCTGTCGCGCCCAGTTCCAGCTACACGCCCTGTGCCTGCGTTCAAGGCAACTGGGGGCGTTCCAGAACTTCATCATGCTGTTCGCAAAACGCGACCTCCGAAACAGCCTGCTCCGGAAACGCGCTATGCGCCCCGACAATCACCAGCGCGGTTAGCGACCTCGCAGGCAAATAGGGCGGTCCCTCCCGACCGTCGCCCACAGGTCGCTCGCGACCCTGCTACGGTACTAAAGCCTTCGCGGCGAGTTCTCCCAGACACGCGCACAGGTGCCCCTGTCATATCGCGCCCTTCCGGGTCTCACCAGGTCACTGAGCGCCCGCGCGTTCGGCCAGTTCCTGATCGACGTACGCCGACGCCTTCACCAACGCGCTCACGCGGCCTTATTCCGGCACGCGCTCTCAGATCTCCAAGGCATGACCGCGCCATTGATCCATCTGCGCGCCATCGCTCCTTTGCTCCCGCCCCCGCTCATGCGGGTGCGCGCGCGATTTTCTAGCATCGCCTGCCCACGCGGGTGCGCGCGCGTGTGATTTAGTTCGCGCTCGCGATTTTCCAGCTTCGCGCTACCCTGACACGCGCGACCCTGTGCTGGGGCCGGTTCACGAGCCCCAGCGCGACCGCCTGCAGGCGGATTCTTCCTTGTCGCGCTCCCCTCTCCGCAAGCGCAGACCAGCGCGCTCGCCAGAAGGAGGGCTCTCCCCGGAAAGGTTTAGGGATTCTTCTTTTTCAGCCCAGAAGGCGAACCCTCGTTTGTTAACTCCTCCTAGGGATCCGTCGATCCCCCTTCCTTCAGAGGGAGTCTGACAGCGCCGCTGTCAGTCAACAGCCGTGGTTCGATACCCTCCTCAGAGCTCTTGTGCGGGTGATTAAGCCAGCTACCTCTGACTTGGGTCGCGAACCAGAGGCAGTTTCCCTGCGGAGGAGGAATACCCCTCCTCAGGGGAATCGGTCGAACAGGAGGACTTCCCCATCAGCTCAATGGAGGAAGTTCTTTCCCCTCCCGAGAGGTCTCCTCGTCTTGAGGTGGAGAAGGACCTACCCCCTTCGCTTTTGGAGTCCTGTATCCCGCCCAGGAGGGAATCTAAGGACTCTAAGACGATTCCTAAATCGTCGGCCAGAATCAGACAGGAGCAGCCTAAGGCGGTCGAGGATGCCCACGTGTCCCCCCAGGAAGAGCCCTTGGGGACAGGAGGCTTCGCTGCAAGTCCATTGGGAAGCGAGCGCCAGGAGTCGGAACATGCATTCTGGCAAGTCCTGACCCTCATGAGAAGTCTAAACGGGATCCCAGATCCTGAGGTCCCTCCTCGTGAAGGGAAGGACACAGTCCTGGATCGTATCTATGGCACTCAAAAGCCCTCTAGGGCCAGTGCAGCTTTGCCCTGGTCTCAGGGGATGAAGAGTGCCAGAGAGAAGATCGAGGGACAACTCGCGGAGCTTGCCTCCTCCAGCAGGTCAAGTTTCTGGAATAAGCTCCTCCCTCCTCCTCGAGTCCATCAGAGGAGGTATTTTGAGATCCTTGAGGAGTCTTCTCTGAGTCTTCCCCTACACCACTCCGTGGAAGCGCTAACAGGGGGAGTCTCTCTTGAGAGACACTCCAACCGGCACGTGTCCTTCTCGGCCACTGAGATCCAGAGTCAGGAGAAGGTCATTAAGTGCGCTATGCAGGCCGCTTCATGGCTAGACATCTGGCTGGGGTCTCTGGGCATTCTGTTGCGATCCGAGGATCTCTCCAAGGATAGCACCAGGAAAGCGCTGGAGACCTTCCTCCTCTCGGGCACTCGGACCATCGAGTTCCTGTCCCACCAGGTCGCGAGCTTGTGGGCCAACACGATCCTCAAGCGTCGGGACGCGGTGGCTGAGAGGTTTCACCAGGAGGTCCCAGCGCCGAGACTAGTAGGCTCAGATACTCTTCTGTCCTCAGCAAGAGTCTGTTCGAGCCTAAGGACGTGGAGCTCACTGCCGAGAGGTGGAGGAGGTCCAATCAGGATTCCCTCATCCATAGGGCCCTGACATCAAGGCCCTACAAGCCTCCGGCAGTACAGCAGCCCCGCCCTGCCAGGGTCACGAAGAAGACAACTGTAACAGCGAAGCCCAAGGTGTCTAAGCCCTTTCCTGCTAAAGGCAGAAGGGGCAAGAAGTCCTCCAGGGGAAGCAAGAACCCTAGAGGTACCGGCCGAGGCCGGAAACGCTAGGGGTGGCAATCCCCCTGCATGTCCACCAGTGGGGGATGCCTTTAGAGTTGCGCAGCAAGGTGGCAGCAACTCGGGGCGGATACCTGGACGATCTCTGTGATTTCTCAAGGGTATCGCGTCCCGTTCACGGCATCTCTACCTCCCCTGACAGCGAATCCAGTGTCGCTGAGCTCTCTTGCCATGGGGTCGGCAAAAGGGCAGGCCCTTCGGGCCGAAGTCCAGACCATGTTGGAGAAGAACGCACTCCAGGAGGTCATGGACGGGTCCCCAGGCTTCTACAGTCGACTCTTTCTTGTGAGAAAGGCGTCTGGAGGCTGGAGACCAGTCATCGATCTCTCAACCCTCAACGGGTTTGTCAAACAGACCCCGTTCAGCATGGAGACAGCGGACACGGTCAGGCTTGCCGTGAGACTGCGAGATTTCATGTGCACACTGGATCTGAAGGACGCGTACTTCCAGATCCCGATCCACCCGTCTTCAAGGAAGTACCTAAGATTTTGCCTAGATCACAAGATCTACCAGTTCAAGGAGTTCTGCTTCAGTCTCTCCACAGCACCTCAGGTGTTCACCAGAGTCTTCACCATCATCTCTTTGTGGGCACACAGGACCGGCATCCGTCTCCTTCGTTACCTGGACGACTGGCTGGTCCTGGCAGACTCGGAGGTATCCATTCTCCGTCACCGAGACAAGCTCCTTGAGGTTTGCCGGGATCTGGGGATCGTGGTAAACCTCGAAAAGTCTTCTCTGCAGCCCTCTCAGAGACTGGTTTATCTAGGCATAATCATAGACACCAATCTCCACAAAGCCTTCCCATCAGACGAAAGGATAGCAAGGCTGAGGAAAGTCGCGAGACCTTTCCTCACTCGAGAAGAACTCCCAGCCCAATCGTGGCTTCGTCTCCTCGGCCACCTCTCCTCTCTAACCCGTCTCGTCCCCAGCAGTCGCCTCAGGATGAGATCCCTTCAGTGGCGACTGAAGTCCCGGTGGAGTCAAGGACTCGACTCCCCGGACATCTTGATCCCTATGGGATCTGCGGAACAGTCGGACATGGAGTGGTGGGTGGCAGACGAGACCCTACGAAAGGGAGTGGATCTTCTCGTCTCCTCCCCAGATTTGATGTTGTTTTCGGACGCGTCAAACAAGGGGTGGGGGCCCACGTTCTGAACCACAAGGCCTCCGGCCTGTGGTCAGAATCAGTAAAGTACCTTCACATAAACCTGCTGGAGATGAAGGCCGTTTTCCTGGGCCTTCAGAAGTTCCACCAAGTCCTGGCGGGTCACTCCGTAGTGGTGATGAGCGACAACACCACGGTGGTGGCTTACATCAACAAGCAGGGAGGTACCTTTTTGGAACTGCTGTCCCATCTTGTAGTAGAGATCCTGAGATGGTCCGAGGTCCACTCGATATCACTTACAGCTCGCTTCATTCCAGGCAAGAGGAATGTGCTCGCCGACAGTCTGAGCAGAGCGACACAGATAGTGAGTACCGAGTGGTCTTTGGATCCTCAGATAGCCAACAAAGTCCTGACTTTGTGGGGTTCCCCGACTGTGGACCTGTTCGCTACGGCGTTGAACACCAAGCTTCCGCTGTACTGCTCCCCAGTCCCGGACCCCAAGGCTCTCTGGCAGGATGCCTTCCAACGACGGTGGGACAACGTCGACGTGTACGCCTTTCCCCCATTCTGTCTAATGAGGAGGGCCCTCAACAAGACCAGAACATCGGTCAATCTCTCAATGACCTTGATAGCTCCGCTATGGCATCACGCAGAGTGGTTTCCGGACCTTCTGCAGCTCCTCACGGAGATCCCGAGGGAACTCCCTCCACGTCACAAGCTACTCAAACAACCACACTCCAACATCTTTCACAAAGCCGTAGCTTTGCTTCGACTTCATGCCTGGAGACTATCTAGCATCTCCTCAAAGAGAGAGGATTTTCGCAACAAGTTGCGGAAAGGATGTCTGGCCACCTGCGCAGGTCATCCGCAGGAGTCTACCAGGCGAAGTGGCGAGTGTTCTGTGGTTGGTGCCGTAGAAGGGGTATCTCTCCCCTCGATGCCACTTTACCAGCAATAGCGGAGTTCCTTGTGTATCTGCGGGAAGAAATGCGCCTTTCAGTCTCGGCAGTGAAGGGCTATCGCTCAGCCTTAAGTCTTGCCTTCAGGCTCAAAGGAATGGACATTTCTTCCTCGCTGGAACTGTCTCTGCTCATACGGAGTTATGAACTTACCTGCCCTCAGTCGGAAGTGAGACCTCCTCCTTGGAACGTGGTTCGAGTTCTCAGGTCTCTTAAGAGGCCTCCCTACGAACCATTACGCCAGGCTTCAGATCACCACCTTACCTGGAAGACGGTGTTCCTGCTAGCTTTGGCCTCGGCCAAGCGAGTTAGCGAACTACATGGTCTCTCCTACGACGTCGCCCATTCAAGGGGATGGGGGGAGGTAACGTTCAGCTTCCTCCCTGAGTTTGTTGCCAAGACTCAGAACCCGGGAGTGCAGGACCCTAGGTTCGACTCTTTCCAGGTCTCGAGTCTTCGTTCTGTAACAGATGACCCAGACCATCTCCTACTGTGCCCAGTTAGGAGTCTGAGGTTGTATCTGAAGAGAACAGCTGCAGTCCGGCCCCAGGTGCGAGCCCTGTTTGTTAGCACCGGGCCAACGAAGAAGAGGGTGGTCACCAAAAACACCATCTCGGCCTGGATCCGCAAGGTAATCCACCTGGCCTTGAGTGCTGACCCTCCCACGTCACGGCGCCCTAGGGCACATGATGTCAGGGGCGTGGCTGCGTCCCTGGCCTTCAAGAAGAACTTTTCTGTGACGCAGGTCCTGCAAGCTGGGGTCTGGAATCGTCAGACTACCTTCACGGCCTATTACCTGCAAGACGTGACACACAGGAGGCTCGATACGTTTTCTATCGGCCCTGTGGTGGCTGCACAACAGCTGGTCTAACCTCAGGCTCCTAATTGGACAAGTAGCAGAGGGTTGAGGGCATTGTTACCCGGTTTTAGTCTGTGTGAATGAAAAGATCTGTCTGGCCCTTTTCTTTTCTTCATCCTCTCCTCCCTTGGAGAAAAACAGCATCCTGGGTCCTTTGCACAGCTGACCTCGAACCTCTGCAGGTAAGCCATGCTTCCTTGTGTTCCTAGTATTATCTTGTAATACTGTCATGTCCCCATACCCTGACGAGATGGTATTGGGTAGTCCTAGCCTAGATTTCCTTATTAAGGACTCCAGGTCAACTTCCTAGGACGTGTCACTGCTCACCTTCACACACAACTTACGTAGGCCGCAGCAGTCCTTGACTGCCTGCGAGGTGCAGGGACCCCGATCCTGGAGTTGCTTCATGAACTCGGGTTCGGGGCCCCCGGGCCAGCCAAAGCCAGTATGGTAGGGGACTTACCTCCCTTCCTAAGGGTTGAGTCACCCCATGTAAATAGCGTGGTTTGTATTCAGTTACGGAACAAATGACAAATTCGTAGATAATTTGTATTTTTCCTAACGATACAAACCTAGCTATTTACAGTTATGTGCCCGCCAGCCCTGTCCCCCAAGATAAGTCCTACCTCTAAGTAAAGTGGCCGATTTACCGGTGTGTGTGAGGGTGGAGCCTCCCCCCCCCCTTAAATAGCGGTGGGGTAGGAAACCCTCGTCAAAACTTTATGGCTCGTCATCGGCTGAGCCGAAGTAATTACCCCATGTAAATAGCTAGGTTTGTATCGTTAGGAAAAATACAAATTATCTACGAATTTGTCATATTAGTAAGGGACTGAGTCAAATCAGTTGTCACAATAAGGTGGATTTTGGGTCTTGCTGGAAGCTATGGTTGCGGCAAGCGAATGCCAATATATGGGGGTATAGGAAGAAAAGCACAAAATCCTGAAAAAATTCACGAGCTTCGTATAGCAATGGAGAATGCGTATTTGAAATATTTTGTCAAAATTCCTCTTACTTTCATAGTTATAGGGTAATTAATAAAAGTAACTCAATACAGTAAACCATAAACATTGTTCCCTACAATAAAATGCAGCATACATGGGTAAGAGTGGCAAATGGAAGAGTGGTAGAAAGGGCGTTAATGGATTGTGTGTTGATAAATAAAATGATGTTTGGAAGATTGAAAGACGTGCACGTGTTTAGGGGTATGGCTAACAGTATGTCAGATAATTTTTTGGTGGAGGGAAAATTCGTTGTAGCAAAAGAGTGGGGGAATAGAGTAGGTGGATGTAAAAGGGAGCTAGTGAGGGTTGAAGAGCTAATAAAACCGGGGGTAAAAAGTAAATATCGAGAAAGGTTAAAAATGGCATATGATGAAGTGAAAGTAAGAGAAACTGGTAATTTAGAGGAGTGAGAGTTAGTAAAAGAAAATTTTTTTGGGATTGCAAGTGATGTGTGTGGCAAGAAGTTTGTTGGAGGCAGCATGAGGAAGGGCAGTGAATGGTGGAATAAAGGAGTGAAGGTAAAAGTGGAAGAGAAAAAGAGGGCTTTTGAAGAATGCTACAGAGTAATAGTGTAGAGAAGTATGAAAGATAAAGAGAGAAAAAGGTGGAGGTAAAGCGCAAGGTAATTGAGGCAAAGAGGGCAGCTGACCTAAGGTTGGGTCAGGGATTGGGTCATTCATATGAAGAGAATAAGAAGTTTTGGAAAGAAGTGAAGAGAGTAAGGAAGGCTAGTTCAAGAATTGAAGAGACAGTGAAAGATGGAAATGGAAGGTTGTTAAAAGGAGAGGAGGCAAGGAAAAGGTGGGCGGAATATTTTGAAAGTTTACTGAATGTTGAGGATAATAGGGAGGCAGATATAATTGCTGTTGCAGGTGTTGAGGTGCCAGTGATGGGAGATGAGAATGAGAGAGAGATTACAAGAGAGGAAGTGAGGAGAGCACTAGATGAAACGAGAGTAGGAAAAGCATCTGGTATGGCTGGTGTGAGAGCTGAGATGTTGAAGGAAGGGGGTGCGACTGTACTTGAATGGTTGGTGAGATTGTTTAATGTTTTTTGTGTTGTCAATGGTACCCGTAGATTGGGTTTATGCGTGTATTGTACCACTATATAAGGGTAAGGGAGACGTGCATGAGTGTTGTAATTCATGGGTATTAGTTTGTTGAGTGTAGTTGGAAAAGTGTAGGATAGAGTACTGATTAATAGGATTAAGTATAAAACAGAGAATGCAATCTTAGAAGTACAGGGTGGTTTTAGAAGAGGTAGGGGTTGTATGAATCAGATTTTTACAGTTAGGCAGATATGCAAGAAATATTTAGCAAAAGGTAAGGAGGTGTATGTTGCGTTTATGGATCTGGAGAAAGCATATGCTAGAATTGATAGGGAAGCAATGTGGAATGTGATGAGGTTACTTGGAGTTGGTGGAAGGTTGTTGCAAGCAGTGAAAAGTTTCTACAAAGGTAGTAAAGCATATGTTAGGATAGGAAACGAAGTGAGCGATTGGTTTTCGGTGAAAGTGGCGCTGAGACAGGGATGTGTGATGTCGCCGTGGTTGTTTAACTTTGTATGTTAATGGAGTGGTGAGAGAGGTGAATGCTCGAGTGCTTGGACGAGGATTGAAATTGATAGACGAGAATGACCATGAATGGGAGGTAAATAAGTTGTTGTTTGTGGATGATACTGTACTGGATGCAGACGTGGAAGAAAAGCTTGGCCGATTAGTGACAGAATTTGTAAGGGTGTATGAGAGAAGGAAGTTGAGAGTTAATGTGGGTAAGAGTAAGGTTATGAGATGTACGGGAAGGGAAGGTGGTGCGAGGTTGAATGTCATGTTGAATGGAGAGTTACTCGAGTAGGTGGATCAGTTTAAGTACTTGGGGTCTGTTGTTGCAGCAAATGGTGGAGTGGAAGCAGATGTACGTCAGAGAGAGAATGAAGGATGCAAAGTGTTGGGGGCAGTTAAGGGAGTAGTAAAAAATAGAGGGTTGGGTATGAATTATTATCATTATTATTATTATTACTTACTAAGCTACAACCCTAGTTGGAAAAGCAGTATGCTATAAGCCCAGGGGCTCCAACAGGGAAAATAGCTCAGTGCGGAAAGGAAAAAAGGAAAATAAAATATTCTAAGAAGAGTAACAACAATAAATATCTCCTATATAAACTATAAAAACTTTAACAAAACAAGAGGAAGAGAAATAAGATAGGAAAGTGTGCTCGAGTGTACCCTCAAGCAAGAGAACTCTAACCCAAGACAGTGAAAGGCCATGGTACAGAGGCTATGGCACTACCCAAGACTAGAGAACAGTGGTTTGATTTTGGAGTGTCCTTCTCCTAGAAGAGCTGCTTACCATAGCTAAAGAGTCTCTTCTACCCTTACCAAGAGGAAAGTGGCACTGAACAATTACAGTGCAGTAACCCCTTGGGTGATGAAGAATTGTTTGGTAATCTGTGTTGTCAGGTGTATGAGGATAGAGGAGAATATGTAAAGAATATGCCAGACTATTCAGTGTGTATGTAGGCAAAGGGAAAATGAACCGTAACCAGAGAGGAGGATCCAATGTAGTACTGTCTGGCCAGTCAAAAGACCCCATAACTCTCTAGCGGTAGTATCTCAACGGGTGGCTGGTGCCCTGGCCAACCTACTACCTGATAAAGAGAGTTCTGTATGAGAAAGTGATTGTACCAACTGTGATGTATGGATCAGAGTTGTGGGGAATGCAAGTGACGGAGAGACAGAAATTGAATGTGTTTGACATGAAGTGTCTTAGGAGTATGGCTGGTGTATCTCGAGTAGATAGGGTTAGGAACGAAGTGGTGAGAGTGAGAACGGGTGTAAGAAATGAGTTAGCAGCTAGAGTGGATATGAATGTATTGATGTGGTTTGGCCATGTTGAGAGAATAAAAAAGGGCTGTCTGCTAAAGAAGGTGATGAATGCAAGAGTTGATGGGAGAAGTACAAGAGGAAGGCCAATATTTGGGTGGATGGATGGAGTGAAGAAAGCTCTGGGTGATAGGAGGATAGATGTGAGAGAGGCAAGAGAGCGTGCTAGAAATAGGAATGAATGGCGAGCGATTATAATGCAGTTCCGGTAGGCCCTGCTGCTTCCTCCGGTGCCTTGGATGACCGCGGAGGTAGCAGCAGTAGGGGATTCAGAGTTACGAAGCTTCATCTGTGGTGAATAACGGGGGAGGGTGGGCTGTGGCACCCTAGCAGTACCAGCCGAACTCGGTTGAGTCCCTTGTCAGGCTGGGAGGAACGTAGAGAGGAGAGGTCCCCCTTTTTTTTTTCATTTGTTTGACGTCGGCTACCCCCCAAAATAGGGGGAAGTGCCTTGGTATATGTATGTGTGTATTTCTTCTGTTTATCGTAAATTTTGATAATTACATTTCAATGTAAAAGAAATTGTGAACAATGGCATCTGTATAACTTTCACAAGTCGCAGACGATGTAAATTACACCCTTCGCCCTTCAGTCCTACCACAAACCTGAGGGAGAGTACATGTCTGAGTTTGACCCCCGGCATTCACTCATTTTTACGTTTGTTTTTCTCGTTTTCAGCAAGAATTTTATTATTTCAAAGTGGAAAAGACAATTTCAACATCTTGCTAACATAAGGAATAAGAAAATTCGTTCTATTAAAGAGTTCAGAGGAAGGTAATATTGGTAGTGGAGAGAGAGAGAGAGAGAGAGAGAGAGAGAGAGAGAGAGAGAGAGAGAGAGAGAGAGAGAGAGAGAGAGAGAGAGAGAGGAGCGGCCGCCTTGCCTCACAGGAGACAAAAGAAGCAAGATATTGAGCAAAAGGATCTTCATTTATTAATACCAAAAAAAAAGATCATAAAAATCATAATAATCATGATTTATTAATGTTGTCTTTGTAAAAATCAAGGTCTATATATCTGGACCGTGGTAAAAATACAAAGAAAAACATGAAGGCCGTATCTAAAAATTATACTTATTGACCTTCAAATTCAAGTCTCTCTTAGTTTTAAAGATGTAGCATTGAAATTTGGTATATCAATGAAATGAAGCCCTTTTTTTCCATTTTTTTTTTATTAATTTTTTTCCCTGATCTTTAAGGTTTATTTTTTTTACCATAATGAAAAAATTCATATCTGGCAAAAAAATCACTTTTAGAAAAAAAACTTCATATTATTGGAAGTCTATATCAGGTCTATATAGGGTAGTAATTCCAGATCTTAGTAATAATTATCAAGGGATGAGATAGAATTTGAAAAACACTAATTTTCAGGATAAATCGCTCTGGCGTTGCAAAACCGAAGGTCAGAGACAAAAATCCTAAGCAGTTTGGAGATGTCCTAAGTCACCTTATTAAGTGGTATGAATGTCAAAGTGCTGTCATTAAAAATCGGCATTAGCCGGCCGGCCCCCTCAAGGTATAAGAGAGCTACTCTTACAGAACAAGTAATAAAATGTCTGTATCATCAGTTACCTCCTTTAATGATGTAAAGGAGGCAAATATGGTAACATTCATAGCAGGATTTTTTATCTTGGCTACAAAAACTGGTATGAAAGTAAATGACAGATCTTTCCACCCCTGCAGTGTGAAACAAGATAAGATAGGTCATGTAACTTGCTCACTCTTTTGATAAGGGTAGAGCTAAAAGGAAAACAGTCTTTAATATTAGATCTCAATCTGAAGTATTGCTTGGGAAAAAAAAAGGTGCCATTATAGTTCTTGTAGAAGCCATAGTTACTGCAATACTACGTACACTATACATTGCCGTACTTCAAGAGGGGCCCTAGTATACACTTATTATTATTATTATTATTATTATTATTATTATTATTATTACTTGAAAGGCTACAACCCTAATTGGAAAAGCAGGATGCCATAACCCCAGGGGTCCCAACAAGGAAAATAGCCCATTGAGGAAAGGAAACAAGGAAAAATAAAATATTTTAAAAAGAGTAACAACAGTAAAATAAATACTTTCTATATAAACAATAAAAACTTTAACAAAACAAGAGAAAGAGAAACTAGATAGAATAGTGTGCCCGAGTGTACCCTCAAGCAAGAGAACTCTAACCAGACAGTGGACGACCATGGTAAGTACTACCCAAGACTAGAGAACAATGGTTTGATTTTGGAGTGTCCTTCTCCTAGAAGAGCTGCTTTCCATAGCTAAAGAGTCTCTTCTACCCTTACCAAGAGGAAAGTAGCCCCTGAACAATTACAGTAAAGCAGCAAACCACTTGGGTGAAGAAGAATTGTTTAGTAATCTCAGTGTTGTCAGGTGTATGAGGACAGGAAAATCTGTAAAGAATATGCCAGACTATTCGGAGTATGTGTAGGTAAAGGGAAAGTGAACCATACCCAGAGAGAAAGATCCAATGTAGTGCTGGCTGGCCAGTCAAAGAACCCATACCTCTCTAGCGGTAGTATCTCCCAAAGATGAATGTGTTCTTAAAACTATCAAGACTAGTGGTCTACAGTGGTGCTGTATTCTGTAAAAGGCATCAGTCACAGAGGTGGGACAACCTTTCCTTGAAGAACTTTACAGAGTCACTTCGGAGTCAGTCTCGAAGAGCCCTTCTTCCAGAGGAGTTTCTGGGTAACCTTCAACTGTGAAGAGATACTGTAGTTACAAAACTGCTGTGTGGAACGTCCCTATGTGCAGTTATTATAGCAGAATTGGCCAATCTGGAAGTTCCCTATCATTAGATCTAGAAAGTTCGGGTACCACTCCACCTGAAGCCATTCTTACTTGGAGATCTAGTGGCATTCAAATCTTGTTTAGGATCTGAAATATAGACGGAATGGCAACTTCAATAGATGGAGTTTTCTTGGAACTTAAGGATTCAAGGACAAATCTGAACTGGGTATCGTCCTAGTTGGCTCGCAAAGTGTCTACTACTGTATCACTTTCCTTTCCCCCAGGATACAGAAGGCTGTGAGGTGAACAACATTCACTTGTGCTCAGTGTTGTATCCCCACCGTCAATAGCAATGCAGGCGAGAGATAGTCTCCTTGTTTGTACAGAAAACATACATCTTTACAGTTGTGTTGTTGCTCATCAACACTACTACTGTAAAGTGGGGCAATGCTAGACAAGCCACTTTCAGTTCTAGATAGTTTATGTGGAACAACTCGCCTCCCAGTGACCAAGTTCATGACACCTGTTCCTCCTAAAAGTGGGTACCACCTTCAGTGTGACATAAGAAAAATGGCGGGTATGGTTCCTCTGCCCGGTTCCTCTCGAGACTCTGTGCTTGTCTGGGCTTAGGTTTAAAATCACCCATAGCTACGTTAACTGGTCTAAGGACAAGCATAGCAGAAGTTAAATTAGTATTTCCACTTCTATAAGGACCTGAAAGGTATAGGTTAGTCTCATAGAAGACAGAAAACTTGGTCCCATTTTGTCAATATGAGTTGTTGCTGCTCATGAAATGTCGGCATCATGTCTTGTGAGTGAGATGGGATGACGGCACGTCCATCTGAAGCGTCTACCTAATGACACGTGACAAAGGCACACAAGTATTTCATTGCGTGTTCCCTCACTGTTACATATAAAATAAAACACATTTGCTTGTACTTTATGAATTTGTAGGTGCAGAACTAACAAAGGACTTGCACTAGGACGATACAACCAGGTCTCTAATACCTGGTGAGGTCTACCTGAAAAATCTGAGCAAAAAGAAGTGTTCGTCCTTTGAGAGAAGTTCACACCTTCCTTTTGAGGGAAAGACTTACCTTTAGAATCTCTAGGAGTCAAAGCAAGGTCAGAATAGTCATGAGTACGGATATGAGGACAGTAAGTTCCTTCTAATAAAGCCACTTTCGTACCTGGTGAAATAGGTTGATCTTTCACCTCTCACAGTAATGTTTGCCTAGACATATATTTAGGTGATACTTTTTAAATTCTGACTGGTGGAGTGTTCTTGCATTATGGAGGAGAAAAACTCTGATCTGTAAAACTTATAAAAATACGATCTCCTGTGTTAATCACACTCATGGGGGGAGATGGAGACCTGTTAAGGTTCATCTAGGCTGGCAAGACCAACAAAATATATAATGTCTCTTGCTCTGGTTGCAAAAGAGCTGAAGAAAAAGGATCCACATCACTGTGTGAGATCTTAGGGTAACTAGTCCTAATAGGTAATAACCCATCAACAAAATTCATGCACAAAATGGCCGTCTCATTGGTTATCGGATTTTCAGGAAAAGTCCGATATTGATGGATCTAAAAGAGTAAGGAGTCAGGAAGGAATGCTTCTGTTTCTTGCTTTCAGTAGAGGAAGATGCAGAAGGGAAGCAACATCTTGAAAGAGAAAGGCCAGGAGTTGGGAAGGAAGACTTCTGCTTCATGCTTTCAATAAAGAAAGACACTAAATGTGAGCAATTCCTCTTAGTCTTCTTCTTCCGACAATTATTTGATTTCTGTTATTAATAGAGCGGTCAGTCCCTGCAAAACTCACAAATAGTGGTAAAGGAACATCGCTACCATGACACCCAGGACACAAAGGATGGGGATCTACCTCCACTCGACCCATGAAGGTGCCACAAGGATTATCTCTGAGACTAGGCAAGTTTAAAGATCACTAATGAATGCAGAGGCAAGGGACAGTGACAATGGCCTAAAAACTGACCATGACATGAAAACAGTGCCTAAGCCTGCTCTCCATTCAAGCTAAGACCAGGGAGGGCAATGCATTGGGTGCTGATAACTCCTTTAAACACGCCCCCCCCCCCACATCCTCAGCTCACAAGGATGGTGAGGTTGCAGACAATACAAGAAACTGTACTGAAGGAATAAAAAAACACAATGCACAAGGCCAAGTGTAGCATTGGACAGCGGGCAAAGTGACGCCTGATTAGAATGGTGACCTTGATAGAGCTATAGCGTCTAGATCTTGTAATTTGGAGACTAAAATTGCAGATGTTAAGTGATTCAGGCGTTCACTACATATGCTCTGTGTTAGGCAACTACATCCGGTCAATGGTCAGTGAGTTGGTGCTTCCTTATGCACATAAACCTTCCCCTGCCAAGAAAGGGTAGGTAGTCTTGACGACCCACTTAACCACAGAGATGTGCACTTCGGAATTCGGAAAGAAGCCACCAATTACACAACACCACCCAGTCACTTGAACGTGGGAGGTTCTCCAAAGCCGACAGCAAAGTGGATAAGATTCATATCTTCATAAAGATATGATGCTTCCCCTGGATCTAAATGCTGCCAAATCTGCTATACAGTAATTATAAATGATGAAGAATCTGGATCCAGGTCGAGATTCTGAATGGACTGGTTCCTGTTTAGAAATTCACTTGAAACTCTTCCCCTTATCGGGAATATCTTCCCATTCACAGCGAGACTGTGACTTGTATTTAGAAATTCACTTGAAACTCTTCCCATTCTCGGGAATATCTTCCCGTTCACGGCGAGACTGTGACTTGTAAGCAGACGATAGTGACATAACTCTGTCATATTACGTCCCGTAAAAAGATTTGTAATATGACTGAAAAGAAAGAAAGGGTTCTACCTCTTTTTTAACGAAGGAATAATGAAAAAAAGATTATTCTAAATCAACATTACTTCTGAAATAATTGGGTTTAACTCCCAACTCTTCTCCTGAAAATTATTTATATTTACAATATGGATAAGAAAAAATAGCTAAATCCCTGTCGTTTAAGTGATAGCTGTTCACGATAACATGCAGCAGGCATAACTCTTGAAAAAAGGAGATATGGTTTTGCATGCCTTTTCTAAATATATACAGAATTCCCTATCTATTTCATAGTCTCAATGTATTGCAGGTTTTTAAATATACATGTTTTTTTTTGTCTCGCGGATTTTCTGCTAAATCGGTCAAACCCACAAGAAACGAGAAAGTATAGCTGTTATCTTCACTAACTGAACAGGTTCTGGGTGGGGAATGGAAACATGAGGTATCCTGGGTCACGCATGTGCCTGTTCTAAGATGGATAAGATCCTTGCCGACTATCGTGCTGGCACAATATGGCTTCTTGATGCTTTTAATACAAGAGCTGAGATACGACTTGTGAAACCCCGTTTCAATCCTTAAAGAGCGCGCAAGTTGGAAAATCTTGGCATCTCATAGGAACAAATTCGAAATACTGAAGCTCTTATGTCCTGGATTCGACGATTGATGAATTGGAACAGTTTCATCATGTTCCAAGATCTTGAGAGTTGAAAGATTCCAGCATGTTGAAAGATCTCTTTGCTGGGAGTGATGGGATGGAACCTATGACAGGAGACAGGTATACTAGTTCTCTGGTGACTATAAAGTGTGAGATACGATCACAAGGTATTTGATCATGTGGCTTCTGATTGTGTGGTTTCCGATTGTACAGTTTCCAATCAGTTCGCATTTGCAGTCGTTCTCATGGAAATGATGATCTTGGAAAACAAGCATGAGGAATCCAGTCTTGAAGGTTAAGCCAGCAATTTGAAGGTTCTTGTAAAAACAAAACAAAAGGAAAACTGCAAAAAACTTCAGTACTTGTGATGTAAAGATCTCATCACCTTTATATGTGGTGAGATTGATCATAGGTTCCTCTTTCACCAATATTGAGGCCTGGTAAACTGGTGCAAATAAGCAATCTAATGTAACCCAAAATTTACTTAAGAACAAGTTCTCAGGATTCAACCGCAAATTGTTCAATTGTTAGACGTCAAGTAACAAATAGAGGACTAATTCTGTAGTGACTGGTCACGCTGGAACCTCACAAACGATGATCAGGCACATAAAGACCAGTGGCGATATGGAAGCCAGATGATTGCAATCATTGGGATCAAGTACGTGGTGATTGTGTCTGTGGTGATCATGTAAGATCAGTTAGGCGAGACTGAGACAGTCTGTCAATGCCCAATGTTAGTACTCCTCATTGATCATACACTCAACCCAGTTCCTTTAGTCTGGATGTCATCTTTTGAACAATCCTTTGAGGGAAGGGGATAAGGGCAGTGCTTATCATGCAAAAGGGTAAGAGGTAGGTCTCGTGAGAGATTGAGCAGTGTTAACAGGTATGCACCTATACTTTGTAACAGAACAAACTTTTTGGGTAGGAGATATTTCCAATATGAAATCTCTTGCCTCTCGTTCAATATGAGAATGTCATGAGATCAACTTTCCTAAAGGACATGTTCTCAATACTCATGTTTATTTCCTAGGTGTTCTTTGAAGTCTTGGCATCACCGAATTGTCCTAGGAATATATCTGGTGTAGGAGAGGTAAGATGGCGATTTCCCATGTCCTGACCAATACAGTATCATATACAGTACAGTGCTTGTTTTTCTGATCAAAGAAGCATTCCCAATATGAACCTTTCATATGCCATACAAGGTGAGATTGTTCTAGGATAGGCTTCTCAGATGGGCCAGCCGTCAGAATGTAGCAGAGGCTTGGAGCCATTGAAGTGTCGTGGGAATGTGGCAGGACTGTCTAGGAGGTTAGGAGTGACAAGGGTGGTTGCTAACATCCTGACCAGTGCTTCAGCTTGGTCTCCATTGAACCTACCAAGGAAGTAAGAGCTTTCAATTCCAATATCTAGTACCATAACTTTTCATCAGGAGGGGGAGGATTTTACGACAGCAGTGATCCTCCGCCGAAACTAAGTGGAAGAGTGGTCAATGTCTTTCGAGTCTCGTCCGACAAGCCATCCTGTGCCTCTGTATCTAATTGCTCCTCCATTTTTTGCAGCGGGACATCTGAAGGTACGAACATAGGTGAGGATTAAAAACCAAGAGCAGGTGAGGGGATAGGGTAAAGAGAGTAACAACACCTTAGTTTCCCCAGTCAATTGTCCAGGAAGTGGTTAAAGAGGACGGCGCCTTTTCCCCCATCGCCTGTCGGAGTGCTTGGTTCCAGAGAAGCAGGAAGAGTCAAAACTTCTTCCCATAGACGAAGTATGAAAGCACTCAGGCATTAGAAGACCATAGGCACATCCAGATCAGTTAAGAAGTTAAGTGCTTTATTTGAAAACCAAGGACGAGTGGGAAGGTCCCTTGTCGCAATCCAGTTCTGAAGAGTGAGAATTTTTTGTTAAATATCGGCCTTGGAGTACCGGAAAGCTCTGGCCACTTAGACACACATTCACTGTCAGCATAGCACTGAAGGATGTATATGACGGGAGCCTTGTGACTTAAAATTTCTCCCCCTTAAAGCATAGGCAGATTGGAGAGTCAAGCAGCACCTGATCTAGGCCTAATATTGTTTAATGTCGCTGTACAGATGAGGAGCGGTTTATTTTCAATGTGGTATAGCCACTGAATGGTCTCAGTAGGCTCAGTAGACTGGTCGACTAGAACTAAGAGGTGAGAATGTCTTGCTCACTACTCATTGGGCATCATCTCAGGTGTTTTCTATCCATAAGATTGCAGTCTTAACAACAGAACAGAGAAAGGGCAGCACACCCTGCCTTGACTGAGGAGAAACTGTTTGGTTTTGTATGCGACAGGGGACAGATTACTGTACTAGAAAAAATTCCATATCAAAACAACTCTGTGTTCGTGGTATACCCCGATTTTCTTAATACTGTAGGTACTTTTACTCTGAGTGGAATGTTACGTACGTTCTATAGTAGGCACATATGTTCTTCTTGGATACAGACACAAAAGAGTAGTTTTGACGAGTGTGCACTAATTAGAGAATGTGTTCAACATGGGAGAGCATAAAAAGCAGATTGAGCTGTCGTTTATAATCACATAATTACTGTACGCCTAACATGACGAGAGTGAATCTATAGAAGATCATGCAAGCGTGAACAGATGAAGAAGCCTAACAGGGAAGTGCTCGTCTACAGGGGATTCTTCAGATTAGGAGAATTCTCGCTAAATCTAGTGGGTGCACAAGCAGTTATATGTTCATGATCTGGAGAGATTATGCACCAGCTGTAAAAAACAATTTACGTGTGCAAACAGGTGTGGCATTAAGATCCAATAAGTGAGCATCGCGTGGGGGCGGGGGAGTGCCCGAAAGGGGTAGTTGTACTTGCAATTAGAAGGTCCCACTACTACAGATGAGAGTGATTGCGTACAATCAGTACTGTTGATCGTGAGCCAACAGATGAGTGTGCATGGGAGCATATAAATGCTACAAAACCAACAAAAGTGTGCTAAGAGGAACACACAAGCCATCAGCGATGCTCACACATCCACAGAGTGTGCTCTTTCAGGAGAGTGTGTATGAACAGATGAATACTAAACGTTAGAAGCAAGTCCGTCAACTGAAGAGCATGCACGATCAGGAACAGGAGAAAAAAGTGAAGAATGCATGGTAAATGTAGAGCGTGCAAACAAGAGATTTCTCATGCAAATGAGTGCACACATGCCATCAGTTGGTGAGGTGGCCCTCCCTTAGGAAAGAAAGATTGTAAACAAGTGAGGTGGCGCTCTTGTAGGAATGTGCAATTGCTAGCACGTGAGGAATGATCATGTGGAGGTGAGGCGGTGTGATCATGAACAGGAGAGATGGTGCTCCCTTATGAGCGCATAATTACACACAGGTGAGTTGGCGCTCCACTAAGAGTGCGTGAAAACGAAAAGGCGAGTAGACGCGAACAGGTGAGAAAGCACCCCTTTAGGAATGCATGAGCTCAAATTAGCATGCTAATAAGTGTGCGCGAACAGGTGAGGTGGTGCGCAAAGAAACATATAATCTCGTCGTCTCATTCTTTACCCTCAGTGAAGGATTTGGCTATATTCTATCGCCCGAAAACAGTAGAAGTCACATATATGTAACTCTTCTCAATTGGTCTTAAATGACTAAACGTCTAAAATAGGGAAAAGAAGGTTGGAGATTTTTTTTTTCAACCGGCAGTATGGTTTACATCTGAGAATACGTGGATCCAATGATGGCAGAAAGAGACAAAGGTGCGGTAAAGGTTAAGGAATTAAGTTCTCCTGGTGTAACAATGTTTATTCCTTACTTATGAAGTACATTGTAATCAATAGACCACTATACTGGTAGGTACACAGAAATTGTCAATTAGCTACAGTTATCAGGAAAACTGCAAAACCTTTGAAAACAAGAAAATGAAAACAACCAACTGAGTGACGAAAGTACTTCTGTACTATCCGACGACAGAACTCAAAGTGACCACTCAATGTGCTGGGGGGGGGGGGGTATTCCAGGACCTCAACCAGTAACTACTAATACCTCGTTGGACTCTTAGTGGAAGACGAAGGTTTCTATCTGCGTAGGAACAAGTCTCCATTCAGAAAAAAGGGCGGTGACATGAACTTCCTCTGCGAGAGGAAGATTCACTCCACTCCAGGATGCACCTAGAGCTCATCCTGGGTGTCTCCTGTTTTTTTCTTTCTCCTGCCAATAAGAAATAGAGTCATGGCAAGAGTCGTCATCTCTACGTCTAGGTGTGTTGTTAGAGAATGACCAGTCCAAAAGACATGTCATGTGACTGAGACTGGTCTTGTACTGTTGGACAAGTTTTAAAGTCAGGCTTAAGCTATGCCATTTGGTGGTTGGAGGAAACACTTGACGTGGCTTCTGATAAATTAAGATCCCTGTTAGACGAAAGGGTAGGAAGTCTTCACACTAAAATTGGTCTTAGGACTAAGCTTGTCTTCAGGAGACCTAATGTGATAGGTGTACATTGGGAAGACTTCTTCACTGGCAAGGGAGGAATCACCTGATCTGCACTCCTTCCGTCTATTCTGAGGGGGGAGCGGGAACATGAGAACAGTGCGAGGAGCCTTCGCCTTTGGAGACTGTAATATGGACAATTTGTTGCCCCCTGGTTCACGAGTTGGAGATTGTGAATGCTTGACATGCTTAAGAGCTTTTTCCTTAATAGGTGAACATGTATGAGGCATAGTTCGTGCGCATACAGGAAGATGTGATCAAGATGATGATAGTATTCTTCCTAGTATATGGTATTAAAACTTTATCAAAGTGGACGGACATTGCCTTCGAACTGGGTATATCTAAGTAATTTTGGTAGGTAATCATGAAGCTAGAGAGTATCGATGATTGCAATTTGCTTATAATACAGTAAAATTAAAATTAATTCAAAATAAACTAAAACACAAAGGAACAGACTTCTATTTTGTTGTTGTTGGAACAGGACTTTTCAAGCTATGCTCATCATAGTACCATTTGCTACTTAAGCTTAATGCTACTGTTCCCGGAATAGACAGCGGCAAGTATGACGATGTTTTAGCTAATGCAAATCACCAACGATAATGCGACGGCATAGACCTTTTCTCCTCACAATGCGTTCCTGCTTTCACCCTTAACTAACCTCAAACCTTGAGTTTTTTATCTGTACGCAAATCTTCTAACCCGATTTTCAATGTAATTTACACTGCCATATGAGAATTCTTTTCAAGGATGTGCCACAAACGTGAACTGATTTCCTAAACAGAGACAGAGAGAGATTGATTGATTGATTTGGAGTTCTCTGGGATCCTGACATCAATGGTCGTTGACGCCAATGTCGCCTATTATGAATAAAGATTAAAATAATATTCAATTAAAACCAGAAAAGTAAATACGTTATAAAAGTTAAATAGCATTAAGAAGACCTGCTTCTGATATTAAACTTAAAAATGCCACTATCATTGTACGACGCATTATGTCCAAGGATCTTGGCAAGGATGAACCTGCCATCTTCACCCCAAGCCTCTAACAGATATCTATTTCTTTCTGTGCTATAAGTGGGGCATTCAGTCAACATATGCCTCATAGTCAAAGGTATTAAACAGTTGTTACAATGTGGTTGGTGTTGGCCAGTCAGCAGAAACTTGTGTCATCCGAGTGTGACTGATGCGGAGACGACAAAGAGTAGTCTCCCATTTTCGGGGCATCCCATTATATCTCCTCGGGGATATAACAATTTCAATTTATCTCATCTTATTTTCGGTTAAACTATCCCAATGTTGTTGCCAATTGATATAAGTAAAATTCTTAATTACTGGTAAAAAATCATTACAAAGAATGGGATACCTTCTTGGTAGCAACTCTGCTACACCATTCTTTGCCAGTGAATCTGCCTCTTCATTTCCAGACACACCTATGTGGGCCGGAACCCAGCAAAATCGAACTGTTATACCTTTCAGGCCAATGATTAAATGCCACTCTAAAATCTTTAAAACTAAAGGGTTACTAGAATTAAAAACTTCTGAAGCTTGAAGGACACTTCATGAATCACTAAAAATGGTAAAATTGCCCTCCTCTTTTAACGCTAATTTCTTAATAGCGGTTAGTATGCCATATAATTCCGCACTAAAGATGGAAGATATTGGAGGAAGTGCCCCTCTACAGTTAAAAGAACTACTATATACTCCAAATCCAATGTCAGCATCAGATTTGGAGCCATCAGTATATATAAAAGTGGATTCCTTATGTTCCTCAAAATGTTCCATAAAAAGAGACCTAGCTTCTAAGTCAGTCATATTTTTCTTAACACCAATAAAATGTTTACAAAAAGATATCTCTGGTAATTTCCACGGAGGGGTTGATGATAGCTTAAATGGAAGCACCTTACCTCTAATTATATCAACCCTGTTTAATAATTGTTTTACCCGAAAGCCATAAAGTTAAGGAGATTTGGGTGCAACTCAAAGTATGTTGAGTGCCTTACAAGGCTTGCAGTCTGAAAGGCTAAAGAGTTAGGGAGTCTTTGTAACCTAAACCAATACCGAATAATGGAAGACTTTCGGTAATGGTCTAGAGGCAACTGTCCGGCATCAACAAGGAGACTTGGGATAGGTGAGGTTCTAAACGCTCCTGTGGACAATCTAATACCAGCATGATGTATTGAATCTAATATATTTATCCGGCTTGGGGTGCCTGAGGAGTACATTTCACACGCATAACTAATTTTGGAAAAAATTAATGCCTTGTACAATTTTAAAATAGTTATATGGTCTGCCCCCATGATGCATGGGGCAATAATTTTAAAAGATTCAGAGCCTCAAGACATTTAGCTTTTAATGCCTTTAAGTGTGGGACCCAGGTCAACCTACAATCGAAAATCAATCCTAAAAATTTAGCTTCCCATACACATGGGATCCGTTGTCCTTTCATGTATATATCCGGGATATCTGGGTCTGGATGTAATCCCCGGATATGACAGAAATAGACAATAGTAGTTTTGCTTGTTGAAAACTTAAACCCATTCATATCAGCCCCCTGAATAATTTTATCAATTGCGAGTTGTAGTTTTCTCTCAACCATTGCCATTCTACCTCCAGCATATGATATAGAGAGATCCTCCACAAATAGTGTAGAGAGGATATCTTGGGGAATGACTGAGGATATCCCACTAATTGCTAGTGCGAATAGAGTCACACTCAGCACACTACCCTGGGGAACTCCTTCCAGACATTTACTCTCTGATAGAGTTTCCCCACTCTCACTTGGAAAACTCTATTTGAAAGAAATGACTGAATAAATAGTGGTAGCTCTCCTCTTAAACCCAATTCATGAATGCTTTTAAGTATACCATATCTCCATGCAGTATCGTGTGCCTTTTCAAGGTAAAAAAAGACTGTTACATGGTGCTGCTTGGAAGCAAAGGCTTCACAAATAGACGACTCAAGTCGTATGAACACATCAGTTGTTGAGTGTATTTTCCTGAATCCACATCAAATGGGTGATAAAATAACCTTCTTTTGAAGGTACCACATCAGCCTTGCATTGACCATCTTCTCCATGCTCTTACATAAGCAAGATGTCAATGCAATAGGTCTATAGCTTGCTTCTAAAAACTTATCCTTACTCTGTTTTAAAAAGGCTAAAATAATGGCTAGTTCCCAAACACTTGGATAACTATGATTATGCCAAATTCTATTAATAATGCTTAAAATAAATAACTTTGTATTGAAATGTACATGTTTAATCATTGCATACGGAATTTCATCGGGTCCAGGGGCTGTATCAGTAGACGTAGCAACTGCAGAATCGACTTCTCTTTCAGTAAAAAAAAAATTGTATGACTTCTTTTCTTGTTGCGAAATTTTAAAATTTCTTTTCTTCAATGCTCCTATGAAAAATGATTAGCCAGAGCATTGCTAACTTCGGTTGCTCCAGTTATATACTGACCATTTACCCTTAACACTGGTGGTGGGTTTGGGGTGAATTTGCCTGCTATGGTTTTCACTTTCCTCCACACAGATGATGTTGGTGTTCTACTGTTAATGGACGAAACAAATGACACCCAATACTGGCGTCTAGCTACTTTCATGGCCCGACGGAACTGTGCTCTACATTTCTTGTATATGACTGTAGTTTCCTCAGTATGGAGCCAGCGCAATCGAGTTAAAGACTTTCTCGTGGCTCTGTGCAGGGCAATTAGTTATGATGACCACCAGGGGATTGGTGGTCGTTGGAATATCCGTGTTTTGGGAATGGAATTGACTTCTGCTCTGTGAAGAGTTCCATTAAGTAAGTCTATGGCATCATCAATATTTTCAAACTGTTCTGCATTTCCTTCAATTTCACTTAGCTCATGAAATATATCCTAGTCCGTCTTATCAAGCTTCCATCGTGGTGATCTCTGTAAGGGTGGACCATTGTTGGTGTTCATAATGATTGATGCATGATCACTAGTATGCCAATCATCTAATGTTCTCCAATTAAAATGGAGAACACAGTTAGAGCTTGCAACTGATAGGTCAATGCAGGACAAGGTACCTGTCCGTACATGAAGGTGTGTGGGCTCTCCTGTATTAAGGAGTCCTACGCCTTTATTTTTCCCAAATTGATGATATAATATTACCACTTGAGTTTGCCAAAACATCACCCCATAAAGGATGTCTACTATTAAGATCTAGTAAGAGAAAAGGTTGTGGGAGTTGTCTAATCACCTCTACCAAATTGTCATACGAGATGTTATCATTTGGAAGCAAGTAAAGAGAACAGATTGTGTATTTTCTCCCTTTATCAATCTGTACAACCACTGCATGCAGAGGGGTACATATAGACAGATATTTGTGGAACATTTCAACGAACGTATATAAGACTTCCCCCATGGCTCCCTGCTCGTTGACCATATGGTGTCCTATAGCTAACATACTCTCGAGGACAAGGAGTATTAGCATCGAGCTTGCTTTCTTGTAGACATACTGTTATAGGGGAGTGCTCACGTATGAGGAGCTTAAGTTGTTCATATTTTGCCCTTAAACCCTGGCAATTCCATTGCAGAATGGAGGAAAAATCTATGGTTTATTTTTTGGAAGACACCTTAGATGAAGTCTTCCCATTGGCAATATTTGATCTAACAATATTTCCCGGAGGTAACTCTAGAGAGGATCTTGATATATTGGGTTTTATGTTTGTCTTTTTCTTTGTATCCTTTTGATCTAATTGTTGAGGAGGATGGTGGACCTCAACTTGAATTTCGGATTTACTCAATTTACCTGTTGATCAGAAACATCAGCAGACAAGACATCATATTCATTTGAAGTCGTGACTTTAATGTTTCTTATGGTAGGAGGCGAGAGTGATGGAGGTCTCTCTCTTTTTCGATTAAAAGGTTGTGGGCTATCAGGTTTTTTCACCTTCCCCACTACAGGTTCACCAAGTAAATTGTTTTCAAGTGGAACCTCCATCAGATCAGGCAAGGACACGGCCTGAGAGAGGTTTGTACTATTGTTTAGAATAGTAAGATGGCTTTTGAATATCTTTTAGATCTTTAAGTATCTGTATTGATTTTTCTACAATTTCTGGATATAAATTTTCAATGGGACTTTCAACCTCTTTAATTACTTTCATAGGTTTCTTTATGTTAGAATTAGGGATAAAGTTTTCGTCCGTGTGCTTTGGCAAGTTTTTCTTCGGAACCATTGAAAAGGTTGCAAAAGTAACCCTTTCCATGGTCCTAATGGCCTGAATTTCTTTTTCAAAAATAAACTTAATGTAGCTTTTAGATGTAGCTGGGTGTGCTTCCCCACAATGTATGCAATTTGGATTTTCTATGCATGCACC
>NC_090739.1:23688910-23693910 GCF_036898095.1 Palaemon carinicauda
TGCGTTTAATGAACAGAAATGGGAGTGGATATCGACTTGTCGACATTTACAGATAATGGAGTACTAAATGATGACTCGATGGAAGTTAAAAAAACAACTGGATAGTTGCAAGAAAATAAAAGTTCTCTAAAGAAGAAAAAATTGATGGCAAATGTAAGGAAGGACAAGGCTTGGAAGATAGCAAGACAGGTAAGATTTGGACTGACTCATGAGTGGGAGTAGATTTTCTTTTAGAAAAGTTTTTAGCAAAGAGATTAGAAAAATAGCTTTCTATTCTATTTAATAGAAGAAACTAAATTGGGGAAACAAACACCAAAATCTCTCATGACAACTGTGTGTCACGAAATGAAAGTGTAGATGGAAAATGCAAATAAGAGAATTGCCGAAGATATTGATGAATTATTATCTTCATAGTTTATTTACGATACGATGGTTAAAAGGATGAGGAATTGGGATGAAGTATGAATATAAGATAAGACTGGCATTATGTGGAACAATGGATCTCTGCGTAGCACCGATACCCGACGGATTGGCAAAACACCCAATTTAAATTGCCATAAAAGTCATCGTTTTATACCAAATTACATTTTGAGATAACAAGAGGACAAAAAGGCAGGAGAATAACAATCTATTTTTTAGGGACACTCGCAATCTATCACTTTCAGCCCCATCTTCCAATCCTTTACCAGACCAAACTCACCCATCTTTTCCCCCACCACCTCGTAAAATCAATTTTCCTATTTCCTAGTCGATAAAAGCCATTTGAAATCTTTAAATCTTTTCGTACTTTTCGTTAGAAACTTTACTGTCGTAGAAAAATATTTTCCTCGCTTTATCTCTCTCGGGATGGAGGGATTACTCAAAGACAAATTGTTTTCAAAAGGGCCACGGACATTTGAATCAAGGTGAAAAGAGGGGGGGGGGGAGGGGGGATAAAATCCCTCTCTGACGTTGGGTTGATGGAAATAAACACGTACAGTTGGACACAGGAGTCCCTGCCACACCTCACTCCGAAGAATTGCACCCTGATACATTCTTGCTTCGCCGCGAGTAACCCAAAAGATAGTGCAGAAGAGATGGAAGACGTAGTGGGTGGAGGTAAACACAGGAACCCACCGCGCAGTAATGGTGTAGCTGGGTGCAATTTATCAGACTGGGGTGTTCCAGGAATTCCTGTGTACAATTACATGTGTATATGATGCAGACAGAAAATCACACTCATACACACACGCACAAACGATTCTACAGCAAATAGAAACAAAGGAAGATATGCCGTAAAAAAAAAAAAGCATAAGGGGAAATTTAAGCTTCCCTGAGATAAAGACGAAGATTTAAGGACCGCTCTTAGTAACATCCAAATCAAAGACAAATATTGTCTTACGTCTTCATGTCTCGTTGGTTTTCAGCATCACAAAGAGTTACTAATTACTCTATGACTTTCCGCCTGCTAATTCCTTTCATTAGTCATTCAGACGATACATAATTTTCTAATTGAAAACAAAACAAACTAAAACATTTTCAAAGGTTTTTGAAGTTTTCAATGTCTTATGTAAGCTTAAACGGTTCAGGTAATGATAACTTATAAAGGTAACGACTATAAAAATTTTATTTTCTTTAATTAATATATCTTGATTATTTTTAACTAATATTTCTTGATCATTTACAGATACTCATTTTTTACTGCTCCCTTTCCTAATTATCTTCGACAAAGATAATTGTTTTATATGGGGTCCGAGAAGAATAAGAAAAGAGGATACTGGTATTAGGAAAACTTAATACAGAGAGTTTCTGCATAATAAAGGTTATTCGTGCAATGTACGTAGGGAATTTCGTCGCGTTACTAAGGAATATTTTGTATTGTGTATTAATTAATCCATTAAGGCTAACGCCAAATTCAGCAAATCAAGTAACAAATAGATATATGTGACAAGTACTCTCAGCTTCTCTCTCAGGAGCGGATACAAACACAAACACAAACACACACATATATATATATGTATATATATATATATATATATATATGTATATATATATATATATATATATATATATATATATATATATATATATATATATATATAAATGACTTTCTGGGTGTGATATCTTGACGTGATGTCAGGGTTTATATATCGCCATGATCAGCAAAGCTGTATTAGTTAGGGCTACCCATACTAGGTTGATATTTTTTTTTGTGGGCGATCAGAATAAAGTCTCCCATCATCACCATATATATATATATATATATATATATATATATATATATATATATATATATGTGTGTGTTGTGTGTGTGTGTGTGTGTGTGGTGTGTGTAAATCCCGTTGCATAACCCTTCCCGCGTGTCATGCAGCTGCTTCGGGTAAAAGTTTAAAACAATTTCCTCAGTACATTTTTTCTATTATCAAGCGAATTCGTCGATTCTTCTTCTTGGGAATTATAGTAAAAAGGTTGGAAAAAATTTCTGGAATTTTAGCATATTTTGAAGTAAATCCATTAGAAGAGAAATTGAATTTCAAAGTGTGCCCGATAGAAAAGGACATGAGGGGGGAAGGAAGTAATAAATAGGTCACGTTTCACTTTAGGACGACATTGAAGCAAGAGGAGGCCGTTGCTGGAATTGGAATTGGAGAGAGAGAGAGAGAGAGAGAGAGAGAGAGAGAGAGAGAGAGAGAGAGAGAGAGAGAGAGAGAGAGAGACCTGTGTTCAACATTAATGCTCATTTAATGCATAAGCATAATAAAGTGGGATAATTCATTTTAGGATACAAATATTACACACATCCACACACACACACACACACACACACACACACACACACATATATATATATATATATATATATATATATATATATATATATATATATATATAACACCATCTCCTCCTACGCCTATTGACGCAAAGGACCTCAGTTAGATTTCACCAGTCGTCTCTATCTTGAGCTTTTAACTCAATACTACTCCATTCATCATCCCCTACTTCACGCTTCATAGTCCTCAGCCTTGTAGGCCTAGGCCTTCCAACTCTTCTAGTGCCTTGTGAAACCCAATTAAAAGTTTATGTATGTATATATATATATATATATATATATATATATATATATATATATATATATATATATATATATATATATATATAAACACAAAATGTCTGTGTGTCAAATGTGTATTATGCATGAAAGCATTTTTCCAAATACACTTCAAAATCTAACCACTGCCCTCTAGTTTTGAGTAGTGCCCTAGTCTCTCTACAGTGTTCGTCAACTGTTTTGGGTTGGAGTTCTCCTGCATGATGGTGTTTTGAGTTAGAGTTCTCTTACTTGAGGGTAAACTCAGACAAATTATTCTATCTGTGGCCATACATTCTTTCGTCACTGAGCTATTTTCACTGTTGGAGCACTTGGGCTTATAACAAGCTGCTTTTCAAACTACAATTGAACTTAGCTAGTGATAATATATGGTGTAACGACAGTGTGTTCCTTTTCTAGTTCATCACTAAATAATTTAGGAATGAGGAAGCTATGTGCGCATCCTGCCGCATGATGTTCAAGGGGGTTATATTTAAACGGTATCCATCATTCTCTGGGAGTCACCTATCCTAACACTAACCAGACCCAACGCGGCTAATCTCCAATTGTTGGAAGTGCTGCCATCTGCCAACTAATCAAAATTCTATTAGCAGAGTCTAAAAAAGCCTAAGCCTTAGGCCTACGAACAATTCCCTTAGCGGCGAAAACATCGTATCCATTTGGCGGCGAAATCCCCTCGCACCTAAATAGGTCATTAAAAAAGTTAGGCCTCTCCAAAAGTTGGGCCAAGTCTCTGAATAATTAGTGAGGTGACAGTGAGAACAACCAAAAGAATCGGACGTTGCCTTTGCGTACGGATATATTTGAGATAAAAATGAAAAGACTTTCCTTAAGAGATAAATTTATGTGGTTTGGTTAAAAATCTCATAAGTGTTATAGGAAAGGCTCAGGCAATTGAATAAATTTAAATCCGGATACGAAATTGAGTAATTTATCATTTAAATTTACCCCTTGAGTTTTACTATAATTTTGTATAACAATTTCTTTTAAGAATTGTAATTTATTATAACCTAGTTAATAACAGTAATTATAACATGCCAGCCCGTTCTATAAATCTGTTTCAAACTGAAGAACAGCTGTTTGATTATACATAAATTAATATATGATTTTTAAGTAAAATTTAAATTTGTAATAGAAATAAATATTTTTGTCTCTAGGCTATGACTCCGCTTTGAATATAGTAAGATATACATAGCAAATTATATCGTAGTTAAATAAGACATGTTTACAAATGTTAACAATCAAAACAAGGAAGTTCGTAAAATAGCAGAGGAAAAGCGCACCAAGAATGCTTTTTCTCCTACAAGATTATGACTAACCCCTGAATCAAATGCCTGGCCACAGGAGACGTCATTTTCTATAATGGTTCTCATTACCAGCGAAGGATAACATATGAATGGGCATCTCCAGTTGAGCCTAATTAACCCCCGATTGAATTGGTGTCCAGCAAATTCATTTTAGGGTCCATTCGCCTCGCTTCATGACCCATCAAAATGGGGTCAATTGAAGTCAATTCCGAATCTGTTGAGGAGAGTTAGGGATACGGACCCAACGATATCCTATATAGTGATCCGAACCCTCATTCGAGTGGAAGGGTTCATATCTCATGGCCAAAATACTATGGCAAGTTATATTCACTCAACTCGGACTAAAGATGCGAAACAATAGAGAATATTACAGAATACCTAAATCAGATCAGATGCTTCGAATTATCTCGCAATGAAATAAGATTGTTTAATAATGTTTGATGAAGAGATTCAATTTCATACTTCGATGCTTAATAGAATTAATGGATGACTATTAGTGAAGTAGCTATTCATAAATCTATAACCTTTTTTAGGTGTAGTAGTGCTAAGAACATTGGGAATAAAAGTTCAACCAGCTGTACATAAGATTATTTATTAGTTTGGGC
>NC_090739.1:23711410-23718910 GCF_036898095.1 Palaemon carinicauda
ATAATAATAATAATAATAATAATAATAATAATAATAATAATAATAATAATAATAATAATAATAATAATAATAAACCAAAGAGGAATGAAATTGATAGCCAATAAAGATATATAAATTCTTCAACTGCTGTGTGAATTCGAATTCGCAGCTTGCTAAGAGAATTACTAATTCTCGTTGACTAAACTGAAATTTTATTCAGACAAGGAATGTAAGTGAAACGTGGGTTGCATCAACCGTAGACTTGTATACCATGCAATCAAGTTAAATGCAGGCTTTAATAGAGAGTAAACTTAATCAGGTTTCTTGTTACCTTGCTAGTAACTAAAATACGCCGAAATGCGCAGTACACAAAGCATGAAAGTCTCTACCTATTTAGTACAAAAATATTCGTTTTTGTGCGGAAATATTTGTGCATTTCTAAGGGCGTTTGGAATACCAACATGATAGATTGCAACGTCCAGGGTACTCATATTGCATGAGTGTTTTATTATTCAAAGCTATGCTGTGGATACACAATAAAAAGAATCAGCGAAGAAAGCTTCAAGTTAGTTGTCTACTGAATACATAGGATAACATGTTCGCTTACGCGTGTGGGTTTTCTAGTGAGCTTGGATTCACAGCTACTTGAGAGTAGGGTCATAATGCATGTTCCATAATGATTTAAACATTAAGGAACAAAGGAATGTTTACGTTGGCAAGAAAATAAAGATGGAAAATAAGGAAAAAAATTCGAGTGTATACATTTAACATACGTATGTATGTATGTATGTATGTATGTACACATTATATATATATATATATATATATATATATATATATATATATATATATATATATATATATATATATATATATATAGGTTGCTGAAGTTTTATAGTCTATTACGGGTACAAGTTTATTAACTGACTTTCTGACCGTATTCTCTTAAAAAATGCAGAAGATATAGATTTTTTTTTTTAAATTAATGCACTATCTACTGCTATAAAGGTCCTGAATATTTAAAATCAACATTTACAATATGCGAGAAAAGGAACAAGATTTACGATCACGCAAGGAAACAGCAATGAAGAATAGCTTGAAATAATCCAAAATGTGTCATGCATATTCTATAACCTAAGTTTTACTTTGAACATGGAAAAGATAATTTATATGATATGAACATGAAATAGAACACGCAATAGATCAAATCTGATTGGCTTAAGGTGGTATTACTAGAGAATAATACTGAGATCTTTTAGCTTACAGCCTACAGCACTGCAAACAGTAGTTATCTTTGTATTGACGACAAAATTGAAAAATTGCGCGAATGAAACTAATAATATTAGTTTATTGGTATTTAATCTTTCAAAAATATATTATAGAAGGCTTAAATATCACAGCTACGATTCTACATTTACAGTAAATTTCACAACGCAAAACTACAAAAATATTCAAGACTATCAAATACTTTAATGTATAGAAACCTTAAAAGCCAACATATTTCAATAAAAAAAAACTAACAACTGAATATTTCCATTATTGTTTGGCTATATTTGAGAGCACGCGTATAAGTAAAAATAAGGTTAAATATTATTCCCTTCGAATTTAGTAACATGTGGAATACGTTTGGCCCAGTTTTTTTTTTGCGTGTGTGTGTGTGGGGGGGGGGGGGACATTTAGCAAAACGCGTAATACCACAAATGAATGCTTTGTTAAAATATGGTTGCACTCTTTCAATTTACGAAAAAGATGTTTTCATACGCTATTAACTCTTTCACTACAAAATAAAATTATTTTCTCGTTATTCAACTGTTCATTTTTAAGCTGAAACAGAGAGTTCTATAATTAATTACAAAGGGGATTAATTATTAATTTTGTTGTGCAGTTCATTACTTGATGGAAATAAGACGAAAATCTATTTAAAAGTTTATAAATGAAATATAACGAGTTTAAATGGACAGTTATCAAGATCATTGGGTCTCTAATGTACTTCAGTTCGTGGTGGTAACAAAATCTATTGGAAATTAAGAGAGAAACTATATTTGCATTTTACTCAAGTAAACAATATACAAAAAAATATATAGATATACACATATATATATATTTACTATATAACATACACTACATATATATATATATATATATATATATATATATATATATATATATATGTATGTATATATATTTATATATACATATGTTTAAAATATAATATATATATATATAAGTATATATATATATATATATATATATATATATATATATATATACATATGTTTAATATATAATATATATATATGTATGTATATATATATATATATATATATATATATATATATATATATATGTGTGTGTGTGTGTGTGTGTGTACGTGCGCGCGCGAACGCACATGTGTGAAAGGGACTGCAATCGTGAACTATGGACCCAAAGAATTATTTCCTGCATTTGTCATCGGTGGAGAGCAAAAGTGCATTTCCCCTTTAACCCGGCAATGTAAAAATATTTCAATCGAGAGCTATAAATGAGACTTATTGTTAATCTATATTTGCTTTGTTTGGTTTAATGCGGAGAGACTTCGCTAAGGGAACGTTTAAACAATGGAAAATATATATTTATTTATATGTGAATGTAGACAAGAATGAATAATACAGTAGTTATACATAGATAAATGTTTTTTTTCTGCATTACGTTTTTCATTAAATATAAAAGTTTTTCAGTTATACATATATGTATGCATTTGTGTATACAATTATATTTCATAGTATATATTCTGTGTACGTATATTCGCACGCTCAACATTAATGAACTTTTTTACAACTACTTTATTAAGGTAAATAAATATAACCCGAGGAAAAAATAAGCTAAGTTTTTGATAGCTTATATGTGTGTGTGTGTGTGTTTGTGTGTGTGTGTGTGTGTGTGTGTTCAGTAATCATACCACATAACTGCCAGCTAAAATCAGGATGTTAACACCTTCCTGCATCATACAAATTAAAGGGAAAAGGTGAATGGTTATATGTACATACATACGGATACATACACATACATATATACACATGAAATATGAAAATTCTAACAGTGGAGGTAAAAAAAAATCCTCTCACAACAAGTTTAAAATATCATCAAACATCAAATGGAAATTTAAACCTACATTTACTTAAAATGTGATAATAGAATTATCTTTAATAAACAAAATCACAGAACCAGAGTAAAGTAATAACAAACATATATTTCATTATACATAACCCATTTGCGGGGTCATTGTGATCTACAGTCCTAAGTTCGGAAGTTTCTTTTTTGAACGACCATTAAGTTAAAAGCAAAATTAATAACAGGCGAACATTAGACAACCTGGGACTTTTAGCCTTTCAATGTAGCTCTGCAAAAATGGGATCTCGTTATTTTAACGATAATAGCCATGCAATTGTGCATTGCATAATCTCTTTTCGTTTACCTTTTTATTCTATTTCGAAATCTTTTGGAAAAGGCACCAAATGGCATCAGAAATTGAGATGGTGCTGAGGCTATACTTTGTCCCTATTTTGTGTGCACTTCATTTATTCAATTTGGTACATCTCTCGTGTTTTGGGGTCATGATGTTATGCAATTAGGAAGAATTAAAGTTTTATGACAAGAACGAGCATTCGGGAGAGTTAAAAGACTGTCTTTGGATGGCGCTGAGGAGTTCAAATATGAAGGAAAGTAAGCTGTAGGCAAGTAGGTGACGGCCTCTGTAAAAAGGATTAAACTTTGGAGAGGCAATGAAACGTCTTCATTGACGGGATCTCCCCTACATAATAAAGACAAAGTGTTCTCTCTCTCTCTCTCTCTCTCTCTCTCTCTCTCTCTCTCTCTCTCTCTCTCTCTCTCTCTCTCTCTCTCTCTCTCTCACACACACACACACACACACACACATATATATATATATATATATATATATATGTAACACACACACACAAATATATATATATACATATATATATATATATATATATATATATATATATATATATATATATATGTACATATATATATATATATATATATATATATATATATATATATATATATATATATATACAGTGGTACCTCTACATACGAATTTAATCCGTTCCAGAACCAACTTAGAATGTAGAAAATGTTCGGATGTAGAAACGAATTTTCCCATAAGAATACATTGAAATAGGATTAACCCGTGGTTGAGCCCAAAAACCTATGATAACTTTTTAATAAACTACTACACATGATTTCCCATGAGAATAATGCACACTAAATTAGATAATAGACATGTAAATAAGAAGAATTAGCAAAAAATGATAAATAAGAAACGGGTTTCTAGCGTCACTTTACCTTAGAAACTCCAGCGCAGGTGTTGTTGGTCTTGCTACGCACAGAGGAGACGGACGGGCGGCGAGAAGGTAGAGAGGTTAACTACGATAAACGTACACTACCGTAACTTATTCTAACTTACACTAAGTGAACTTTAACATAACTTAGCTTATTTTTTTTTTATTTCTATATTTTATATTTTTTCTACATTTTCTGTTTTCCTTTTTGATGATTAATTTTAATCACTTTCACTCTCTACACTTAAAATTGACTGAATTTCTTTCGCTTCACTCTTTGCCGTTTTCTTTGTTTCACTTTCTTCTACTTCACTCTTTGCCGTTTTCTTCGAATCACTTACATCCTCTTCATCACGAGTGCGCTTCCTAGTTTTTTTAAAGAAATTATCGATAGATAGTTGCTTGGTACGGCTTTTCAGAATGTTTCGAAAGTGAGTTAGGCAAACATCATCAAACTGCGAAACTACACGACAAACCTGCAATTTTTTTGGGTGGTATTTGTCAATGAAGTCGACCACGTATTGATATTTTCCTAACACCTCTTTTATATGCGCCGAACCTAACACATGTTCTACCTCCTCGCTCCCTTCCTCGTCATCACTCATGTGCTCAGACATAGCATGGAGTTCCTTGAGCTCATCTGTGGTAAGTTCGTCGTGATGTTCGGCGAGGAGTTCCGTAACGTCATCTGCGTCGACCTCCAGACCCATGGACTTGCCAAGGGAGACGATTTCCTCTACGGCTTCCGCTGCACCCACCACGGGATCAGGTTCGGGGTCAAAACCTTCGAAATCTCGGGAAGAAACTGCATCAGGCCACAGCTTCTTCCAGGCAGAATTGAGGGTCCGTCGAGTTAATCCCACCCAAGCCTGATCTATGATCTTCAAGCAGTGCACGATGTTGAAGTGGCTCCTCCAAAATTCACGCAAAGTTAAGTTGGTGCTTTGCGTGACATTAAAGCACTGCTTAAATTTAAGTTGGTGCTTTGGGTGACATTAAAGCACTGCTTAAATAAGTGCTTGGTGTACAGCTTCTTAAAATTAGAGATGACTTGCTGGTCCATGGGCTGGAGGATAGAGGTGGTATTCGGTGGAAGATACAGCACCTTTATGAACTTAAATTCATCTTCAAGTCCGGGGGGGTGAGCGGGTGCCTTGTCAAGGCATAGCAGGCACTTTAAAGGCAATTTCTGTTCATAAAGATACTTCTTCACAGAAGGGCCGAAAACTTGGTTAACCCATTGCACAAAGAACTGCCTAGTGACCCAGGCCTTCGAGTTGGATCGCCAGAAAACATGAAGCTGGTCCTTATCGACGTTGTGTGCCTTAAAGGCCATAGGGTTCTCGGAATGGTAAACCAGTAAGGGCTTGACTTTAAAGTCCCCGCTAGCATTGGCACATAGGGCAAGAGTCAACTGATCCTTCATTGGCTTATGCCCAGGCAATTTCTTCTCTTCGGCGGTGATGTAGGTTCGACTGGGCATCTTCTTCCAAAACAGCCCGGTTTCATCACAATTAAACACTTGCTGCTCTACGTAGCCTTCTTCCAGCACGATCCTTTCGAAGTTCTTGACAAAGTCAGCTGCAGCCTTTGTGTCCGCACTAGCAGCCTCTCCGTGGCGAACAACTGAATGAATCCCGGACCGTTTCTTAAACTTCTCAAACCAGCCACGAGATGCCTTGAAATCATCTGAGGAAGGCTCGGTTGAACTCTCCCCAGCATCACCCCCAGAGCTCTCCTCCTTCAAGTCCGTAAAGATGGCGTGCGCCTTCTCGCAGATGACGGTCTCGGTGATGGTGTCGCCAACGATCTCTCTGTCCTTGATCCACACTAGCAGAAGTCGTTCCATCTCTTCTATGATAGGGCTACGGCGGTTTGAAATTATGGTGATCCCCTTAGAAGGTTTCACTGCTTTAATAGCTTCCTTCTGTTTAAGGATTGTCGAGATCGTCGACATATTACGGCCATACTGTTTAGCAAGTTCACTCACGCGGATGCCACGCTCATGTTTTTCGATAATTTCCTGCTTTACGTCTAAAGAAAGCATTTCCTTCTTCCTTTTCTCACCACTACCACTACCACTTGCAAAAATAAGCCTTTTAGGACCCATACTTTACGTAAATTACCGTTAAAGGATGCACGTAAAAAATCACGATTAAAACACAGTTAATAGCAGAACGCACAGGGCACAACCGCAAGAAGCCGACGAGAACAGAGGAATGACCCAAGTCACGCTAATTGAGGGTCCCTCCGAGGTCGAAATGCTGCCTTCTATCGGCGAAAATAAAAAACACTTCAGGCACTATGAGCACCGACTACGCCTACGAGTATTGTTTACTTCGGGTGTCGAAAAAAACATTCGGGTGTAGAGTAGGAACGTGTTCGAATTGTACTTCGCGTGTCGAAAAATTCGGATACAACCGGTACGACGAAAATTGCTTACTTCGTGTGTAGAGTAAAAAATTTGCTCGAATTTTACTTCGGATGTTGGAAAATTTGGATGTAGATACGTTTGTGAGTAGATGTTCCACTGTATATATATATATATATATATATATATATATATATATATATATATATATATATATATATATATATATTTATTTATTTATTTCCGTTACGATGAGGGGCAACCATTCAGAAACGATAAATTGCCCATACTGGCATGTGGTAGTTAGGAAAAGAGGAAGAGTGGAAAGGGTTGAATCTGTATGTGTGTCTGTGCGCATATCTATCTAAATATTCAGAAGTCATTTTAGGTGGGTCACGTACACTAATTACAAAATATTGTCTGAATATAGCTCTTCAGAAAAAGAGAATTTTTTTTGCTTAATTTGGAGAACTGCCAATTAAATGTCACTGAATGTATCATTTTACTGATTTCTGATCTTCATAGAGAAAGATAATGTGGACTGGAGGGGAGGCACTTTGTTCTTAAGCTTAATGAAAGTATATAAAAATAATACCTATATTAAGAGTAACTGATCATGATACATCCCAGAAAATGGGTATCCCCTTGAAAAAAAAGGGGGCAGTTTTCTTGATAAAAAATATTCAATATCCTGTGAGAAAAAAAAAATTCATTTTACATAAAAGAGGTATTCCAGAATTTGAAAAGAAGAAAAATGAAATAAAATCTTAAGTGACTAGACAAATCCTTGATAACACCAGGTTA
>NC_090739.1:23721410-23726410 GCF_036898095.1 Palaemon carinicauda
ATATATATATATATATATATATATGTATACATATATATATATATGAAAGATTTATTCTAAGGTGATTATTGTTCTTAAAATGTTTTATTTTAATTGTTCATTACTTTTCCTGTAGTTTATTTATTTACTTATCCTAATTCCTCATTAGGTTATTTTTCCCTTTTGGAGCACCTGGACTTATAGCACCATGCTTTTCCAAATAGTGGTAGTAGCTTAGATAGTAGTAATAATAATAATAATAATAATAATAATAATAATAAAACACACACACACACACACACATATATATATATATATATATATATATATATATATATATATATATATATACATATATATATATATATATATATATATATATATATATATATATATATATACGTGTGTGTGCATACATACATAAATGTATGAATAAATGAATATACATATATGTTCATGTACTTTTTCCTTAAAGGGATGGCACCAAAAAGCTTTCATCTTTATTGATCTTCTTCAAAGTCTTACAGTATGGTTGCTAACCTCATATCCTTTCATTTCATACGTTCGGTACTATTATACAAAAAAGTTGACTTCTGAACCTTAGTCAAGGTTCAAACGTGGCCCTGACTATCGCTAACCGAGTGCTGAATCACTCGGCAACGGTGCCCAACGATCTATTCCTACCTACGCTCAGTGATGGCGGGTCCGTGTGTCAATATATTCTATCGAACCTGTCCGGGAGTTGACCGCAGGACCTTGCATGAAAAGCTTTGAATTTTTCTTTAGGAAAGTGGAATTTGAATTTTCACAATCTAATAATGAGAAGTGAGCGAGAACTCGAGTACTCTTTGTATTATAATATTTTCATTACGATGGAAAAGAACTTTATTGTATGATTTGTTTTTGATTTCTGTGGCGTCAGAATAATAACGCTACTGACAGTAATAGAAATGGTAATAATAAATAATTATTTTTATAATTATTATTAACATGATTGTTGCTGTGGTTATGAACTATATATATTTCAAATATGACCGTATTGTTGAACCTGTCAAATGAAGTTTTTATTGAAATAAAAGTATAGAAAACTACTAAACACGTCCTTAACTCCTTCATTTCTTTCACTAGAGGAACCTGAACATAGCCGCTATGACCTACCTTCACCTCTTCCATCCCGCACAAAATCCCTAACTGGAAACCCAACTAAAACTTCTAATAAAAAATAAGTTAATTATCCATTATGGTCGGGTAATTATGGAAGGCTTTAATCAACAAATTATTCCCAATTTGAAATTTAATCACGATTAATATTTATCGTTATTCACATTGCAGACAAAAACGAAGAAAAAGAACTATAATTCTGTGAGTCTGTGGCTGCCTTTTCAAAATACATAAAATAAATGCTAAAATATGATAAATATTTTCATTTCACATTCACGCTAATTATAATTTATAACAGAGAGCTTCAAAGAATCCTCTACCCTGCTGATTTTTATGTTAAATGGCACGGAACTAAACTTATATATACTTTCGATTAAATACGAAACCACACGGACAGGCATAATTTCATGCACACATACATTAGATGTGCACGTTCATGCGTGTGTGTGAAGGTTATACATATGCATGTGCACACAAAGATAGTCTAATATATATATATATATATATATATATATATATATATATATATATATATATATATATATATATTACACACTAGTGTACGTAACCCGTCAAAGATATTCACACAGACGCACACGCACCCCTTCTTAACAGGGTATAACTACAACCTTTACTCCCTACCCGATTGACGGGAAAAGCTGTGCGTGGCCGGAAAGAAATATATATATATATATATATATATATATATATATATATATATATATATATATATATATATATGTATGTATATATATATATATATATATATATGTATATATATATATATATATATATATATATATATATATATATATACATATATATATATATATATATATATATATATATATATATATATATATATATATATATATATATATATATGCTGCTTAAAGCGGTATGGGTTTTGGGGGTTAAAATATTTGATTGGGAAATGTATTGGATTTACGGATTCGGTCTATATAGCGCGGCGCTGGGACCTGTGAGGCCATTCAAAAATCTAGTGTATCTACGGTAAAGCTGGAAAAGGTTCCACAAGCACAACAAAATGGAAGAGAAGGAACAAGATCGGAATTAGAGTAGAAAAATATAAATCAAGGGCAGCTGGGAGACGAAGGAATGCTACAGAGACCCTTAAGCAATGCCTACAGTACACCGTGTGAGGTACACGCAGCATTAATCCCCTACTGAAGTGAAAATGTCAAAAGGTTAAAAGGTATTGTAATGACTTCCGTCTACCAACAAATCCTGTTTTTTTTTATACGAACATTTCCAGTTATAATTCTGCAAGTAATTTCTGTAACAGAAAAAGAATATTTTTTTGTTAAGGCACTTTACTTTCATTCTTCTATTCGAAACGACATAGTTAAAATGTTTATTAATATAAATCAAGAAATTCAAAATCAGTATTAGTTCATAAAATAGCTAAAGATGAAATTCCCCGAAACCCTTCAAAGTCAGTTACTTCCCTCACAAGTAATTAAAATAAATTATGTCCCGGAATCCTCAAAAGTTTGCAAGATGCTCATTATCTGTTCGATGAGAAACCCTACAACTTGTTAAAGCTTTCTTCTTCTTCTTCTTCTTCTTCTTCTTCTTCTTCTTCTTCTTCTTCTTCTTCTTCTTCTTCTTCTTCTTCTTCTTCTTTTTCTTCAGAAAAACGACCATAGAGTCAAAGGCCTTTATTAACAGCGTCTTCTTCATGCAAGAGAACCTTAATTAGACGAGGGAAATTTTCCTCCCTACTTATAAGAGGAAGAAGAAGAAGAAGAAAAAGAAGACAAGCTCTTGGTTGCCCGGTTATTAAGGATTAAAACAATGTCGCCTTTCATCTTGGAACAATATTAATAGCAAATGTTAATGACGCAGCGGTGCTCCCGCCCATACACATTCATTTGCCTTTGTCATTCTAAACACCAAACTCCCTCGTCTTTAGAGGCAATTCTCGTCCTTCTGTCAGGGCGAAATTCCTCAATTTCTTCCTTATCATTATTATCATCATTTCCATTTTTACCAAAGTTAAAGGTTAAAGGTGTCTAGTTTCAGTTCCAGTTTCATCAGAATAGATGCTCACCAGAACGTTAGCCGGGCAAGCCCAACCACCATTGTGGTGCCCAACCACAGCAGTGGCCTCCCCGGTAAACAGCTTAAACTCCCAGTCCCGGGATGGGATCGATCTGCTGACCTGCGAATGCGAGGCAAACACGTTACCACTGTACTAGCCAGGAGGCTATGGATGTTACACTATCTATTCAAAAAGGCATTTTAATAGTTTAAATGTTATTCATGAATGGCAGACGAAATGGATGGCAACAATGCCGTAGAGACTGACCATATATAAATATAATCAGCACCGAAGATGGGACCATGGAGGGCAAGATAATGACTACCGATGACTCAGCAAGTATATAGGCTCCCCTAAACCCTGGGTCCCATCCCTAGCTAGCAAGGATGGCGAGGTTGCAAACACTACTGGGACCATAAAGCAATAAGCTCTTGTTAAAGTTTTTATAGTTTATATAGGAGATATTAATATTAATGTTGTTACTCCTCTTGAAATATTTAATTTTTCCTTGTTTCCTTTCCTTACTGGGCTATTTTCCCTGTTGGAGACCCTGGGCTTATAGTTTCCAGATTTTCCAACAACTAGGGTTGTATATTAGCAAGTAATAATAATAATAATAATAATAATAATAATAATAATAATAATAATAATAATAATAATAATAATACTTTTCCAGACTACTTTGGGGCTGAATACCAAGCTTCATATCAAAGTAAAGTTTAGCTGAAACTGTTAATCACAATGGGAAAAGAGAGAGAAAAAAAATGAAATTTGTAAATTGAAAACTAAGTGGTGTCTTACGCAAGTGACTTGAATATTCAAGAGGGATTGTAAGGAAATATAAAAATAACGGGTAAAAATTCTGGCTGAAAAGGAGTCAAGCAGATTCAATAGAACCTACCTATACTTGGAAAAATCCTAGAGAGAATTTCTGTTTTTTTATTGGTCGAGCTATCTCAACAGTTTAGAATTAACATTATATATAATATTTTATTAAATTTAGAGATGTAATACACAAACACACGCACACGCTCACACACATTGTATGTATGTACGTGTATATATATAAATATATATATATATATATATATACTGTATATATACATTTATATATATATATATATATATATATATATATATATATATATACTGTATATATACATTTATATATATATATATATATATATATATACATATATATATATATGTATATAAATATAAATATATATATATATATATATATATATATATATATATGTATATATATATATATATATACATATATATAAATAAATATATATATATATATATATATATGTATATATATATATATATATATATATATACACAGAAAGACGAGCATAGATAGATAGAAATTTGAATGTCCATACTTTGTAGAGCGACCCGTGTTCGTGAACAATTATATTATTTGCTGTTTTTCAAGAATAATCATGGGAAAAATAGAAAAAAAATAATTTACGGTCATTTCACAAAATAAAAGTTATAAAACAATATAAAAAAAGTGGAAAAGAGGATTGAGTTAATAATGGGAATTTTCAAAGGGAAAACTTTCGAAAAATCAAAATCATAATGTTCTTTGTAAATTCCCGGAAATGTTCGCTAAAAATACGAAAATTCGCTTTGTTAAGAAGATTTGGAAAATGATCCTACGAAATGGAAGGCTCTCTCTCTCTCTCTCTCTCTCTCTCTCTCTCTCTCTCTCTCTCTCTCTCTCTCTCTCTCTCTCTCTCTCTCTCTCTCTCTCGCTAATTTAATCCCTCTTGGAACTGCGTCA
>NC_090739.1:23731410-23746410 GCF_036898095.1 Palaemon carinicauda
ATTCAAATATTTTTTGTTGATACCAAATCACCAGAGTATAAGAACAATTGTTTCGTTTTTTATTTACACTTTTTAGAAATGAAGTGATGAAACAGGCAAAGGAGAGGACAAACGATGTAGTCGCAAGTTTATGACCTGACCTTACCTATCCTAAATATGATTTTAAAGAAAAGGAATGTGAGTGGATATCAACTTGTTGACATTTACAGATGATGGAGTACTAAATGATATCTGTGGATGGAAGGTATAGACACAACTGGACAATTGCAAGAAAACAGAAGTATTCCAAAGAAGAAAAAATTGAGGGCAAATGTAACGAAGGACAAGGCTTGGAAGATAGCAAGCCAAGTAAAAATTGGACTGACTCACGAGTGGGGATAGATGTTCTCTCAGAAAAGTTGTTAGCACAGAGATTAGGAAAATAGCTTTCTATTTTCTTCAATAGAAGACACTAAATTGGGAAAACAAACACCGATATCTCTTATGATAACTGTATGTCACGAAATGAAAGTGTTGCTGCAAATAAGAGAATTGCCGAAGATATTGATGAATTACTCTTTTCATAGTTTATTTACGATACGATTGTTAAAAGGATGAGGAATTTGGATGCAGTATGAATTTAAGATAAAACTGGCATTATGTGGAACGATGGATCTCTGCGTAGCACCGATAACCGAGGGATTGGCAAAACACCGAATTTAAATTGCCATAAAAGTCATCGTTTTATACCAAATTACATTTTGAGATAACAAGAGGACAAACAGGCAGGAGAATAACAATCTATTTTTCAGGGACGCACACAATCTATCACTTTCAGCCCCATCTTCCTATTCTTCCCCAGACCAAACTCACCAATCTTTTCCCCCACCACCTCTGAAAATCAATTTTCCTATTTCCAAGTCGATAAAAGCCATTTGAAATCTTTAAATCTTTTCGTACTTTTCGTTAGAAACTTTACTGTCGTAGAAAAATATTTTCATCGCTTTATCTCTCTCGTGATGGAGGGATTACTCAAAGACAAATTGTTTTCAAAAGGGCCACGGACATTTGAATCAAGGTGAAAAGAGGGGGGGAGGGGCGGATAAAATCCCTCTCTGACGTTGGGTTGATGGAAATCAACACGTACAGTTGCACGCAGGAGTCCCTGGCAAACCTCACTCAAAAGAATTGCACCTTTTCTCATTTTTACTTCGCAGCGAGTAACCGAAAAGATAGTGCAGAAGAGATGGCAGATGTAATAGGCGCGGGTAAACACCGGAACCCAACGCACAGTAATGGTGTGACTGGGTACACTTCATTAGATCGGGGTGTTCCAGGAATTCCTGTGTCCAATTGCCAATGTATATGATGCAGATAGAAGGTTACACACACGCACACACACAAACGATTCTACAGCAAATAGAAACAAAAGGATTAGGGGAAATTTAAGCTTCACCGAGCTAATGACAAAGATTTAAAGACCGCTCTTCCTAACCTCCCAATCAAAGACAAATATTGTCTTACGTCTTCATGTCTTGTTGGTTTTCAGCATCACAAAGAGTCACTAATTACTCTTTGACTTTCCGCTAACTAATTCCTTTCATTAGTCATTCAGACGATACACAATTTTCTAATTGAAAACAAAACAAACTAAAACCTTTTCATAGCTTTTTGAAGTTTTCAATGCCTCGTGTAAGCTTAAACGATTCAAGTAATGATAACATATAAAGATAACGACTATAAACGTTTTATTTTCTTTAATTAATATATATTGATTATTTTTAACTAATATTTCTTGATTATTTACAGATACTTATTTTTTGCTGCCTCCTTTCCTAATTATCTTCGACAAAGATAATTGTTATATATGGGGTCCGAGAAGAATAGGATAAGATGATACTAGTATTAGGAAAATTTAATACTGAGAGTTTTTGCATAATAAAGGTTATTCGTGCAATGTACGTAGGTAATTTCGTCGCGTTACTAAAGACCATTTTGTATTGTGTATTAAGTGATCAATTAAGGCTAACCACAAATTTAGCAAATCAAGTAACAAATAGATAAAATGTGACAAGTACTCTGAGCTTCTCTCTCACGAGCGAATACAAACACACGCACACACACACACACATATATATATATATATATATATATATATATATATATATATATATATATATATATATATATATATATATATATATATATATATATATATATATCCGGTTACATAACCCTTCCCGCGTGTCATGCAGCTGCTTCAGGTAAAATTATAAAACAATTTCCTCAGTACATTTTTTCTATTATCAAGCGAATTCGTCGACAATTCTTCTTGGGAATTATCGAAAAAAAGGTGGAAAAAAATTCTGGATTTTTAGTATATTTTGAAGTAAATCCATTAGAAGAGAAATTGAATTTCAAAGTGTGCCCGATAGAAAAGGACATGAGGGGGAAAGGAAGTCATAAATAGGTCACGTTTCACTTTAGGACGACATTGAAGCAAGAGGAGGCCGTTGCTGGAATTGGAATTGGGGAGAGAGAGAGAGAGAGAGAGAGAGAGAGAGAGAGAGAGAGAGAGAGAGAGAGAGAGAGAGAAACTGACCTGTGTTCTTCATTAATGTCCATTTAATGCCTAAACCTAACAAAGAGGGATATTTCATCTTAGGGTACACACACACACACACACACACACACACACACACATATATATATATATATATATATATATATATATATATATATATCACCATCTCCTACGCCTATTGACGCAAAGGGCCTCAGGTAAATTTCGCTAGTTGTCTCTATCTTGAGCTTTTAATACAACACTTCTCCATTAATCATCTCCTACTTCAAGCTTCATAGTCTTCAGCCATGTAGGCCTAGCTCTTCAAACTCTTCTAGTGCCTTGTGGAGCCCAGTTAAAAATTTGTGAATATATAAATATAAATATATACATACATATATATATATATATATATATATATATATATATATATATATATATATATATATATATATATATATAAACACAGTATATCTGTGTGTCAAATGTATATTATGTATGAATACATTTTTCCGAATACACTTCAAAATCTAACCATTGCCACTCTACAGTGTTCTTCAACTGTTTTGGGTTAGATTTCTCTTGCTTGATGGTGTTTTGGGTTAGAGTTCTTTTGCTTGAGCGTACACTCAGAGACATTATTCAATCTGTGGCCATACTTTCTTTCTTCACTGAACTATTTTCCCTGTTGGAGCCCTTGGGCTTATAATGTTTTGCTTTTCAAACTACAATTGTAACTTAGCTAGTTATAATAATGTGTAACGAAAGCGTGTTCTTTATCTAGTTCATTACCAAATAATTTAGGAATGAGGCACCTATTTGCGCATGCCTTCACATGATGTTCAAGGGGTTTATATTTAAACGGTATCCATCCTTCTCTGGGAGTCACCTATCCTAACCCTAACCAGACCCAACGCGGCTCATCTCCAATTGTTGGAAGTGCTGCCATCTACCAACTAATCAAAATTCTACTAGCGGAGTCTAAAAAGCCTAAGCCTTAGGCCTACAAACAATTCCCTGAGCAGCGAAAACATCATATCCATTTGGCAGTGAAATTCCCTCGCACCTAAATAGGTCATTAAAAAAGTTAGGCCTCTCCAAAAGTTCGACCAAGTCTCTGAATAATTAGTGAGGTGACAGTGAGAATAACCAAAACAATGGGCCGTTGCCTTTGTGTACGGATATATTTGAGGAAGAAGATGAAAACACTTTCCTTAAGAGATAGATTTATGTAGTTTCGTTAAAAATGTCATAAGTGTTATGAGAAATGCTCAGGTTATTTAATAACTTTAAATCCGGATACAGGATTAAGTAATTTATCATTTCAATTTACCCCTTGAGTTTTATTATGATTTTGTATAAATTATTTTGAATAATTATACTTTTCTATATCCTTGTTAATAACATAATAACATGCCAGCCCTGTTCTTTAAAGCTGATTCAAACTGAAGAACAGCTGTTTGATTATTCATAACTTAATATATGGTTTTCAAGTACAATTTACATTTGAAATACAAATTCATTTTCTCTCTAAGCTATGACTCCACTTTGAATATAGTAAGATATACATAGGAAAAATTAAATCGTAGTTAAATAAGAAATATTCACAAGTATTAACATTCGAAATAAGTAAGCTCGTAAAACAGCAGCGGAAAAGCGCACCAAGAATGCTTTTTCTCCTTCAAGATTATGACTAACCCCTGAATCAAATGCCTGGCCACAGGAGACGTCATTTTCTATAATGGTTCTCATTACCAGCGAAGGATAACATATGAATGGGCATCTCCAGTTGAGCCTAATTAACCCCCGATTGAATTGGTGTCCAGCGAATTTATTTAGGGTCCAATCGCCTCGCTTCATGACCCATCAAAATAGGGTCAATCGATGTTAATTCCGAATCTGTTGAGGAGAGTTAGGGATACGGACCAACGATATCCTATATAGTGATCCAAACCCTCATTCGAGTGGAAGGGTTCATATCTCATGCCGAAATACTATGGCAAGTTATGTTCACTCAACTCGGACTAAGGATTCGAAACAATAGAGAATATTACAGAATACCTAAATCAGATCAGATGCTTCGAATTATCTCAAAATGAAATAAGATTGTTTAATAATGTTTGATGAAGAGATTCAATTTCATATTTCGATGCTTAATAGAATTAATGAGTGACTATTAATGAAATAGCTATTCATAAATCTATAACCTTTTTTAGGTGGTGTAGTTCTAGGAACATTGGGAATAAAAGTTCAACCAGCTGTACATGAGATTATTTATTGGTTTGGGCCCAGAAAAAAGGAGTTTGAGGCTAGCGACCAGCTTTCTAAAGAGATACCAAAAGACTAAACTCTCCTAATGCCCTCCCCTGTTAAGGACACAGACATATACATATATATGCATACAAATACATATTAGCTGCATCGGCAGAGTTTATTTTCGTATCCAATTTTTCTATTTTCCGGATAATTCTCTTCTCAAGATGGGCCTCAACTGCCACTACGTGACCAGACCAAGGCCCACTGATAAACGCCTCGAAGTCGAGCTGCTATATGATCCAATCCTCGCCCTTCAAGATCGTGGCACCCTGCGGACTACTGATGCTCTCCAGCCCTTGCTTCTTGCTGAAGCCCTCACTGAGAGGGGTCGTTACACTATAGTCCATTTCTTTTAGCGATGCATATTTGGACCGACTCGCAGCGGTGCCCTTTTAGCTCGGAAAAGTTTCCGGATCGCTGATTGGTTGGACAAGATAATTTAAACCAATCAGCGATCAGGAAACTTTTCTAAGCTAAAAGGGCACCGCCGCGAGTCGGTGCAAATATGCATCGCTAAAAGAAATGGACTATAGTGGTATCGTCACCCAGGATATGAAGGCAGCTGCCAAGGAACTTGGGCAGGTTGCTGGTGTCACTGTTCGTAGGGCAGACAAGACTGCTGCCTTTGTGCTTATCGACACAGGAATACCACAAGAAACTCGTCGACATCCTGGCTGATTCCTCCAAATTTGTGCACCTCACTAGAAACCCTATTGAAGACACCAAGAGGGAGGCTAACCGAACCATCGAAGCCATGAACGCAGCAACCAATGCCATACACCTGCCAGTTATTTCAGGAGATTTCTGGCCGGACTACCTGTATGGCAATGTGAAAACCCACAAGCAGGGCAACACCCTATGCCCTATCATAAGTCAATGCCCTACTCCGACTTACCAGCTCGCCAAACGACTGAATGCCATCCTGACGCCCTACATTCCCAATCGTTACTGTGCAACTTCATCCGCCGAATTGCTGGAGAAAATTAAGGACTATATGTGTGATGGAGTTATTGCATCGATGGATGTAGAAACTTTATTCACGAACGTGCCTATGGACGAAACCATAGACCTTATCGCCGATAGGGTCTATAGGGACGACTCTACACCAACTCTGAACATCCCTGAACCAGCCCTTCGGACCCTCCTAGCCATCTGCACGAAGAGGACCTCCTTTACCACCCATCGAGGGCATACCTACTTGCAAAAGGATGGTGTAGCGATGGGCTCGCCCCTGGGAGTTCTATTCGCGAATTTCTACATGGGAGTTGTAGAAGAGAGTGTTCTCCCGTGTAGAATGCCCCTTCTGCACTTTAGGTACATAGATGATACCTTTGTGAAGGCAAGATCAAGTGATGAAATCGAGACTTTGAGGAGGACGTTTGAGGACCATAGTGTACTCCGTTTCACCCTCGAACACAGCCAAGATAATCGCCTCCCGTTCCTGGATGTCCTAGTCACCTCGACGGAGAATGGATTTCGGACCACAGTGTATACCAAACCCACAAACCTAGGCATGTGCTTGAATGGAGACAGTGAGTGCCCCACCCGATATAAGAGTTCTACCATCAAGGGTTATGTCAGGAGGGCCCTGTCGCACTGTTCCACCTGGTGCGACACACATAAGGAACTGGACCGAATATCCCAAGTACTTGTCAACAATGGATTTTCCAATAAGCACGTCCAAAAGGAAGTCAGGAAAACAGTAGACAAGTGGTACGAACCTACCCCCACCGAGAGACCCGGCAGTAGCAATGACATCAAGCTATTTTATAAAGGACATATGCATCCCAATTACCTGCAAGACGAGAAGGCAATGAAAGAAATCCTCAAGAATAATGTATTCCCTACTGAAGACACCCAGAAATTGGATTTCATTATACATTACCAAACGACCAAGACGAAAAGCCTTATTATGAGGAATAACCCAGCACCCCCACAGCAGGATTTCTTACAGAAGACGAATGTTATATATGCATATCAATGCCCTTTCCGTGGTTGTCCTGGGAATTATATTGGCATGACAACTATGCGTCTTTCCAAGATAATTTCTTGCCATGCCCAACAAAGGGCTATAAAGAATCATGCCCAACAAAGACACAACATCCATATTTGTCCAGCTGACATTGTTAGTAACACCAAGATTATTGGTAGCGCCCCAGATAGTCGACGTTTACGCATCCTAGAAGCTCTACTGATACAGCGAGATAAACCCACCTTTAATACGACTCAAGAGATGTTTTTGTTACCATCAAGCCGCCGTATTGATACATCAAGAAACCCCCATCAAGGAGGACCTAATGAAGACACCACCAACCATGAAAATACCCAGAATTTTGACGCTGGAGTAGGAAATGATCTCGGCCACGTGGGACAGTTTGCTGAGCGGGAAAGCAGCCTGGCTGGCTCAGAGCGCGCCTCAGCCAATCAAAATTCAGGGCTCCTGATGACGTCACAGACTGGTATTCCCGGCGGAGCTCGCCGTACACCAGACACCAGATGAAAATTCGAGGACCCTCACTTGTAATCCTGATCCTGGGTATATATACCCCCTGACTGCAGCATCCACCTCACTCTCTACCTGAAGACGAGAAAGGACTTATCCTCGAAACGCGTCGTAGTTTCTACCATTTTGTATCGAAAGTTTTACTTATATTTTACGAGAATATACTTGAGAAGTCTTCCCGATTTTGTCATTCACCTGACTGATGAATTTTTCAGGTGTGCTGGCTGATTGCCGCGCTCTAGAGAAGAGAATTATCCGGAATATAGAAAAATTGGATACGAAAATAAACTCTGCCGATGCAGCTATTACTTTCAATTCAACTTGCCTAGAAGAGGGTCTCCTACCACAATAATAATAATAATAATAATAATAATAATAATAACAACAACAATAATAATAATAATAATAATAATAATAATAATAAACGTAACAGGAATGAGATTCAAAGACATTAAAGACATAGGAATTATTTAACAGCTGTGTGAATTCCAATTCGCAGCTTGCTAAGAGAAATTTAGTTCAGACCAAATATGTAAGTGAAACTTGGGTTGCAATAACCGTAGACTTAAATATAGTGTAATCAAGTCAAATGTAGGCTGTATTAAAGGGTAAATTTAATAAAGTTTCTTGTTACATAGATAGTAATTAAATATACCCAAATGCACAGTACACAGAGTATAAAGTCTTAACCTATTTAGTAAAAAAATATTCGTTTTTGTACGGAAATAGCTGTGTATTTCTAGGGCCATTTGGAATACTAACATGATGGATTGTGACGTATAGGGCCAGGGTATTCATATTGTATGAAAGTTTTATGATTCAAAGATATGCTGTGGATACAAAATAAGAAGCAACAAGGAAAGCTTCAACTCAATTCTCTACTGAATACATAGGATAACATGTTCACTTACGTGTGTGAGGTTCTTAGTGAGCTTCGATTCACAGCTACTTGAGAGTTGGTACATAATTCATGTTCCATAATGAAAGTTAAGGAAAGTAGGAATGTTTACGTTGGCAAGTAAATCAAGATGGTCAAAACCAAGAACAATTAAAGTGTATGCTTTTAACAAATGTATGTATATATATATATATATATATATATATATATATATATATATATATATATATATATATATATATATAAATATAAATATATAAATATATATATATATATATATATATATATATATATATATATATATATATATATATATATATATATATATATATATATATATATATATATATATATATGTTGCTGAAATTTTATAGTCTATTACGGATACAACTTTACTAACTGAATTTCTGACCATATTCTCTTAACAAGGGCAGAGATTTTTTTTTTAATCAATGTACTCTCAACTGCTTTAATGGATCTGAATATTTAAAATCAACATTTACAATATGCAACGAAAGGAACAAGATTTACGATCATGCAAGGAAACAGCAATGAAGAATAGCTTAAAATGATCCAAAATGTGTCATGCATATTCTATAACTTAAGTTTTTCTTTGAGCATGGAAAAGACAATCTATATAATATGAACATGAAATAGAACACGCAATAGAACAAATGTGATTGGCTTAAGGTGGTATTACTAGAGAATGATACTGGGGATCTTTTAGCTTATAGCCTACAGCACTGCAAACAGTAGTTATTTTTGTATTGATGACAAAATTGAAATATTGCGCGAATGAAACTGATAATATTAGTTTATTGGTATTTAATCTTTCAACAATATATCATAGCAGGCTTAAATATCACAGCTACGATTCTACATTTCAGTAAATTTCACAACGCAAAACTACAAAAATATTCAAGACTACCAGATACTATATGTATAGAAACCTTAAAAGAAAACATATTTCAATAAAAAAAACTAACAACTAAATATTTCCGTTATTGTTTGGCTATATGTAAGTGCACGCATGTAAGTAAAAATAAAGTTAAATATTATTCCTTTCCAGTTTAGTAACAAAATGCGAAATACCACGAATGAATACTTTGACAAAATATGGTTGCACTCTTTCGATTTACGAAAAAGCCAAAAAGCTCGTGGAATGCTGTGTTTTCATACGCTATTAACTTTTTCACTGCAAAATGAAATCCTTTTCTCGTTATTCAAGTGTTAATTTCTAAGCTGAAACAGAGTGGTATAATGAATTACATAGGGGATTAATTATTAATTTTGCTGTGCAGTTGTTTACTTGGTGGAAATAAGACGAAAATCTATTTAGAAATCTATAAATGAAATGGACCAAGTTTAACTGGACATTTATCACTATCTTTGTGTCCCTAATGTTCTTCAGTTCGAGGTAGTAACAAAATTTATTGAAAATTTAGAAAGGAAATATATTGATATTTACTCTTCAAGTAAACAATACACAAAACATTATATATATATATATATATATATATATATATATATATATATATATATATATATATATATATATATATATATATATATATGTGTGTGTGTGTGTGTGTGTGAATGTGTGTATGTGTGTGTGTGTGTGTGAATGTGTGTATGTGTGCGTGATGGACCCATTCGTCCAAAGACATTTAGTCTAAAACCTATTAGTCCAATACACCTATTGGTCTAATGTTGATTAGTCTAAAACACGAAAACTTAAATCAGAAACTTGTACTTGAACAAATACTTTATATATATATATATATATATATATATATATATATATATATATATATATATATATATATATATATATATATGAATATATAAATATATATATATATATATATATATATATATATATATATATATATATATATATGTGTGTGTGTGTGTGTGTGTGTGTGTGTGTATGTATAAATTAAATAAAAAGTTAATACAATAAGCAGTGTTTATAGGAAAAATGATGACACTTACTGAATTAAATATACATACGAGTACTTCATTAAATTAAAATATATATTAAAATACAAAAATAAAATAAAAATTAACGTAAGCAATACACTTTTATCGCTGCGAGCTTAAAATTTCGAATTATGTAGAAAATCTAAAGTACCATTATCGTGTATCTTGTTAAAAACAGTCAAGATTCTCTCTTCAAACTCAATATCTCTCTCTCTCTCTCTCTCTCTCTCTCTCTCTCTCTCTCTCTCTCTCTCTCTCTCTCTCTCTCTAGATACAATATGACTGTTATTTTCACAATGAGTTACTGCAGTTCCTTCACAAAATCTGTTTACACATCGCCAGTAAATTATTTGTTCAGCTCTTGGCTTTTGAGCTTTTTTTTTTCTTCTATTTTTTGCGCGTGCAGTGTAATCAAATAGCCATTTACAGCAAACTTTTCCTTTCCTCTCTCGGAAAGAACAATTTTACACACAGGAGACTCCATGAGAAGGGATTAGGTGAAATAACTGAATATGTTGAGCAAGTAAATATAAAAAATAGTACGAATATACTAGAAATGTTGTGAAAGTAAATATCGAATATAATTAGGACTGTTTCCAGAAAAAAGTAATAAAGCAATTTGGTACAAACTATTGGTTAGATGAAATGGTGGTTAGAGTATAAGTATGATGGCTATAAGGCAATTTGGTACAAACTACATATAACTATGAGTGTTTCCAGAACAATAATTAGACTAATCATACCCTTGGGCAAGTTGGTTTTAGACCAATCGAGTTCTTGGACTAATCGTACCTTTAGACAAGTTGGTTTTAGACCAATTCACTTTGGAGCAATTGGTATTAGACTAATCGTCATTAGATCAATCTTCTGGGACCGGTGTGTGTGTGTGTGTGTGTTTGTGCACGAACGTGCGTGTGTGAGAGGGACTGCAATCGTGAACTACGAACCAAAGGAATAATTTCCTGCATTTGTCATCGGTGGAGAACAAAAGTGCATTTCCCCTTTAACCCGGCAATGTAAAAATATTTCACTCGAGAGCTATAAATGAGACTTATTGTTAATCTATATTTGCTTTGTTTGGTTTAATGTGGAGACACTTCGATAAGGGAACGCTTAAACAATGAAAAATATATATTTGTTTATATATGAATGTTGACATGAATGAATAATACAGTAGTTATACATAAATGAATGTTTTTTTCTGAATTCTGTTTTGCATTACATATAAAAGTTTTCAATGATACATATATATATGCTATATATTCTGAGCACGTATATACGGACTCTCTCAACACTAACGAATTTCTTCACAACTAATATATTATGGCAAATAAATATAACGCGAGGAAAAAATAAACAAAGTTTTCATTAGCCTTAACTAAACGTATTACCAAAAGCATTTTGCATTGAATGTTTTAAATATACATATATATATATATATATATATATATATATATATATATATATATATATATATATATATATATATATTATATATACACAGTACATATATACATATATATATATATATATATATATATATATATATATATATATATATATATATATGCGTGTACAGTATGTGTATTTAAGTGTGTGCTCAGTAATCATACCACATAAATGCCAGCTGAGAACAGGAAGATAGCACCTTCCTACATCACATAAATTAAAAGGAAACGGTGAATGGTTATATGTACATACATACAGATACATACACACACATCTATATAAATGAAATATGAAAGCCCTGACAGTGGAGGTAAAAAAACGAATTCTCTCACAGCAAGTTTAAAATCACACCAAACACCAAACGTATATTTAAACCTACATTTATTTAAAATGTGATAATAGAATTATTATAATATACAAAATCACGGAACCAGCGTAAAGCAGTAACAAACATATATTTCATTATACATATCAAATTTCCGAGTTCATTGGGATCTACAGTCCTAAGTTCGGAAGGTTCTTTTTCGAACGACCATTAAGTTGAAAGCAAAATTAATAACAGGCGAACATTAGCCAACCTGGGACTTTTTGCCTTTCAATGTAGCTCTGCGAAAATGGAATCTCGTTGTTTTAACGATAATAGCCAAGCAATTGTGCATTACATAATCTCATTTCGTTTCCGTTTTTATTCTATTTCGAAATCTTTTGGAAGAGGCACCAAATGGCATTAGAAATTGAGATGGTGCTGAGGTTATACTTTGCCCCTATTTTGTGGCCCCTTCATTTATTCAATTTCGTACATTTCTCGTGTTTTTGGGTCATGATGATATGCAATTAGGAAGAAGTAAACTTTTATGACAAGAACGAGCATTCTGGAGAGTTAAGAGACTGTCTTTAGATGGCGCTGAGGAGTTCAAATATGAAGGAAAGTAAGCTGTAGGCAAGTAGGTGACAGTCTCTGTATAAAGCATTAAACTTTGGAGAGGTAATGAAACGTCTTCATTGACCGTATCTCCCCTTAATAATAAAGAGAGTATTCGCTCTCTCTCTCTCTCTCTCTCTCTCTCTCTCTCTCTCTCTCTCTCTCTCTCTCTCTCTCTCTCTCTCTGTGTCTCTCTCTCTCATATGTGTATGTAGGTGTATATATATATATATATATATATATATATATATATATATATATATATATATACATTTCTTTCCTGTTACGTTGATGGGCAACCATTCAGAACCGACAGTGCCCATACTGCCATGTGGTAGTTAGGAAAAGAGGAAGAGTGGAAAGGGTTGAATCTGTATGTGTGTCTGTGCGCATATCTATCTAAAGATTTAGAAGTCATTTTTGGCGGGTCACATAAACTAATTACAAAATATTCACTCTGAATGAAGGTCTTTAGAAAAATAAAATCTTTTGCTCAATTTGCAGAACTGCCAATTAATTGTCACTGAACGGACTATTTTACTGATTTCTGATTTTCATAGAGAAAGATAATAAGGACTGGAAAGGAGGAACTTTTTTCTTCAGCTTAATGAAAGTATAAAAAAATAATGCCAATATAAAAAGTAACTATAGACCATGTTGCACCCTAGAAAAAGGGTATACCCTTCAAACAAAAGGGCAGTTTTGGTGATAAGAAAATCAAAATCAATATTCTGTCAGAAAAACAAGTTTCATTTTACATAAAAGATATATTCCAGAGTTTGAAAAGAAGAAAAATACTATAAAATCTTAAGGGACTTGACAAATGCTTGATAGCACCAGGTTACATTAAAGACGGGTTGGCACCAACAATAAAATCAACTGGAGATTGGAGGGGAATGTAAAAATATTACAAGTTAAACTCTCTCGAAAGAATTCTTTTTGTTATCCAGAAAGGAATGGAAAATCAAATGCAGCACAGACGTCGGGAAAACCACACTGCACCATCTTTAAAAATGCAAAACATGAATGAATATTCAAAAGGTGAGAATTGAACAAAAAAATCCCGCACTTTCTTTCTTAAAAATACATCTAGAAACTATTAATTTTAAAGGGAAAAATAAATCTTTCATATATTAAAATTTTGTTAAAATATTATCTTGTAATAATGTCAAAAGAGGCTTTGTTTCTTCATTAATTAATGAAGGCCAATTTGAAATGGAATGTAGTTCATCGAAAATAGCTGGTACTAAAGTTATAAAAGTAAATAAATAAATAAATAAGCATACAAAATAAGATAAATCAGCTCAAATATATTCTACAATTCTAAGTATACCTAAAACGATGTCTGAGCTAAAGATAAAAGCTATCGTTGCGATTTCTCCCAAATGATATTAAAAACAAAAGCAAAAACTACGAAAAAAGAGAAATAAACGACACAGTGCCTGACGCAGATTCTCCCACGATTACTCTGCAAAATACCATGCCAAGAATACATGCAATGTATAAGTAAAAAAAGCTGTAATTTGCAACAGCGAACGCCAATTGATATTCTGGTTAGTGGCTAATCCATTTTTCATTACCGCAATTCTTTCTATTTCATTCCAGCACGAACTGAACGTGGGGATATGCTGGACAAAAATTGGCTGGGGAAGAACTGAGATCAGGGCGCAGAAGATTTCTCTGACATATTGCATTAGCTGTCGTGAATAGATTACCTTACGTGCTAAGGTATGTACGAAATCTTATCGGTTTATGATACGAATTGTATATCTATAATTTCTTGTGTCAGGTTATAGAAAAAAATGTAATTCATTATATATATATATATATATATATATATATATATATATATATATATATATATATATATATATATATATATATATATATTTATATATATTAATATTACACACAAACATATAGATACGCACATATCTATCTATCTATCTATTTATCTATATATATATATATATATATATATATATATATATATGGGTGTGTGTGTGTGTGTGTGTGTGTGTGTGTGTATAAAAGACATTAGCCACTCAGACATGAATTTGTTTAGTATCAAGCCAAAAACGCTCAACATAAGACACGCGATTTTTCAGGCAAAAGATGTTTTATTCCTTTATCACCTTCCAGGACACTTCAAACACCAAACAAATATAAGTCATGGTTATGGCGATAAAAATTCTATACCTCAGGCACGCATATTGAGAGGTTGAGTTATTTACAAGGACTGGCGCATATATATATATATATATATATATATATATATATATATATATATATATATATATATATATATATATATATATATATCGCTAGAGTTACTGGGTCCTCCGACTGGCTAGACAGTATTACACTGGAATCCTCTCTCTGGTTAC
>NC_090739.1:23753910-23758910 GCF_036898095.1 Palaemon carinicauda
TATATATATATATATATATATATATATATGTAACACAAACCTTACCAGCCAAAAAATTCAAGGTAAAACCTGTGTTGGGGACAACAACATGGACAGCCAAAGGAGTTGAGAGCATAAGAATTTCTTCGACCAAAAAGGCTAATACTAACTAGTCATTCCTAAGGGGAAGCATATATATATATATATATATATATATATATATATATATATATATATATATATATATATATATATAAATAAGGTGAGGAAAGTGGTTACTTAAAAAGTCTTTTCATTTTTACAGAAATTAATTTTTTAACGTGTTCGTCAGTACTCTTTTTTTTTTCCCCCTGTTACGAGCAAGGAAATTTTACAGCGTCCAGCTGCTTATAGTCTGAACACGTTCCACATGGGAACCAGGTAAATATTTTACCTCTCTCTCTCTACCACTCCATATACTAATGCTTCCTCTCTCTCTCTCTCTCTCTCTCTCTCCTCTCTCTCTCTCTCTCTAAGGAGATTCAAGCCAATTTCATTTCACGGCTTAACCACTGTGTGTGTATGTGTGTGCACGCGCGCGCGAGCGCGTACATTTCATAGTCAAAATTCTATAAGTTGAAACCTCGCTGTCTTTGAAACTAAAACTCAATGACCGTCTTTCCTTAGATTGAAGTAACCTGCCTTCGTGAAAATATAACCCATTTCTTTTCTACTTCAGTAAATCAACTCCTAAGTATCATTTATTTTTTTCTTTCTATTACTAATAACCTCAACCACCCTACTATAACATATTGTGGTGTTTATTTTATTGAAGCATAAAGCATTAACATACAAATGTTCGTTGAGTTATTCAGTACAGTTCTTGTGTGCCATTTGTAAAGTGAATTTACTAATGAATGAACAAACTCCTCGGGAATACAAATGAATCCTTATTGGATTCTTGAACTAATCTCTAATACAAAAAACTGAACAAACAAACAGTGAACAATTGATCTGTTATTTTGCGGATGAAACATTATTTGTTGATACCAAATCACCCAAGTATGAGAACAATTGTTTTGTTTTTTATTTACACTTTTTAGAAAAGAAGTGATGAATCAGGCAAAGGAGATGACAAACGATGTAGTCGCAAGTTTATGACCTGACCTTACCTATCCTAAATATGCGTTTAAAGAACAGAAATGGGAGTGGATATCGACTTGTCGACATTTACAGATAATGGAGTACTAAATGATGACTCGATGGAAGTTAGAAAAACAACTGGATAATTGCAAGAAAATAAAAGTTCTCTAAAGAAGAAAAAATTGATGGCAAATGTAAGGAAGGACAAGGCTTGGAAGATAGCAAGACGGGTAAGATTTGGACTGACTCATGAGTGGGGTTAGATAATCTTTTAGAAAAGTTGTTAGCAAAGAGATTAGAAAAATAGCTTTCTATTCTATTTAATAGAAGAAAATAAATTGGGGAAACAAACACCGAAATCTCTTATGACAACTGTTGCGACAACTGTGTCACGAAATGAAAGTGCAGCTGAAAAATGCAAATAAGAGAATTGCCAAAGATATTGATGAATTACTGTTTTCATAGTTTATTTATGATACGATGGTTAAAAGGATGAGGAATTTAGATACAGTATGCATATAAGATAAAACTGGCATTGTGTGGAAAGATGGATCTCTGCGTAGCACCGATAACCGACGGATTGGCAAAACACCCAATTTAAATTGCCATAAAAGTCATCGTTTTCTACCAAATTACATTTTGAGATAACAAGAGGACAAAAAGGCAGGAGAATAACAATCTATTTTTCAGGGACAAGCGCAATCTATCACTTTCAGCCCCATCTTCCTATTCTTTCCCAGACCAAACTCACCCATCTTTTCCCCCACCGCCTCTGAAAATCAATTTTCCTATTTCCAAGTCGATAAAAGCCATTTGAAATCTTTAAATCTTTTCGTAATTTTCGTTAGAAACTTTACTGTCGTAGAAAAATATTTTCATCCCTTTATCTCTCTCGGGATGGAGGGATTACCCAAAGACAAATTGTTTTCAAAAGGGCCACGGACATTTGAATCAAGGTGAAAAGAAGGGGGGGGGGGGGATAAAATCCCTCTTTGACGTTCGGTTGATGGAAATAAACACGTACAGTTGGACACAGGAGTCCCTGGCACACTTCACTCCGAGGAATTGCACCGTTTCATATTCTTATTTCGCACCAAGTAACCCAAAAGATAGTGCAGAAGAGATGGAAGACGTAGTGGGCGGAGGTAAACACAGGAACCCACTGCGCAGTAATGGTGTGGCTGGGTGCACTTCATCAGACCGGGGTGTTCAAGGAATTCCTGTGTCCAATTACAGGTGTATATGATGCAGACAAAAAATCACACTCACACACACGCACAAACGATTCTACAGCAAATAGAGACAAAGGAAGATATGCCGTAAAGAAAAGGATTAGGGGAAATTTAAGCTTCACCGAGCTAATGACGACGAAGTAAGGACCGCTCTTAGTAACCTCCAAATCAAAGACAAATATTGTCTTACGTCTTCATGTCTTGTCGGTTTTCAGCATCACAAAGAGTTACTAATTACTCTTTGACTTTCCAACTGTTAATTCCTTTCATTAGTCATTCAGCCGATACATAATTTTCGAATTCAAAACAAAACAAACTAAAACGTTTTTAAAGCTTTTTGAAATTTTCAAAGCCTCGTGTAAGCTTAAACGATTCAAGTAATGATAACATATAAAGGTAACCGACTATAAACGTTTTATTATCTTTAATTAATATATTTTCATTATTTTTAATTAATATTTCTTGATTATTTAGTTACTTATTTATTGCGGCTCCCTTTAATAATTATCTTAGTAAAGGATAATTGTTTTACATGGGGTCCAAGAAGAATAAGAAAAGAGGATTCTAGTATTAGGAAAACAGAGAGTTTGTGCATAATACAGGTTATTCTTGCAATGTATGTAGGGAATTTCGACGCGTTACTAAAGGACATTTTTGTTGGGTATATTAATCAATCAACTAAGGCTAACCCCCAATTCAGCAATTAAATAACAAATAGATAAATATAAGTATTGTACGCTTCTCTCTCAGGAGCGAATACAAACACACAGACACATATATAAGCCCTTTCTGAGCGCGATATCTTCACGTGATGTCAAGGTTTATGTATCGCCATGATCAGCAAAGCTGTATAAGTCAGGGCTACCCATGCTAGGTTGATTGTTTTTGTGGACGATCAGAATAAAGTCTCCCATCATCACCAATCCGTAGTGACGAGCAAGGTGATGAAGACTGGCGAAACCCCACATCCGAGTAAAGACACATCTACGGCTTTTGTCCTGCAGTGGACTAGAAACAGCTGATATATATATATATATAAATATATATATATATATATATATATATATATATATATATATATATATATATATATATATATATGTATGTGTGTGTGTCAATAATATATACATATGTATACATACATATATATATATATATATATATATATATATGTATATATATATATATATAATATATATATATATATATATATATATATATATATATATATATATATATATATATATATACACATATACACACATATATATATATACACACACATATATATATATATTAATATAGATATAAACATATATATATATATATATATATATATATATATATATATATATATATGTGTGTGTGTGTGTGTGTGTATAAAAAATCCCATTGCATAACCCTTCCCGCGTGTCATGCAGCTGCTTCAGGAAAACCGTTTAAAATAATTTCCTCAGTACATTTTTCTATTATCAAGTGAATTCGTCGACAATTCTTCTTGGGAATTATCGCAAAAAGGTTGGAAAAAATTCTGGAATTTTAGCATATTTTGAAGTAGATCCATTAGAAGAGAAATTGAATTTCAAAGTGAGCCCGATAGAAAAGGACATGAGGGGGAAAGGAAGTAATAAATAGGTCACGTTTCACTTTAGAACGACATTGAAGCAAGAGGAGGCCGTTGCTGGAATTGGAATTGGAAAGGAGAGAGAGAGAGAGAGAGAGAGAGAGAGAGAGAGAGAGAGAGAGAGAGAGAGAGAGAGAGAGAGAGCTGTATTCAACATTAATGCTCATTTAATGCATAAGCATAATAAAGTGGGATAATTCATTTTAGGATGCACACAACACACACACACACACACACACACACACACATATATATATATATATATATATATATATATATATATATATATATATTTATATATATATATATATATATATATATATATATATATATATATATATATATATATATATATCACCATCTCCTCCTACGCCTATTGACGCAAAGGGCCTTAGTTAGATTTCACCAGTCGTCTCTATCTTGAGCTTTTAACTCAATACTACTCCATTCATCATCCCCTACTTCACGCTTCATAGTCCTCAGCCATGTAGGCCTAGGTCTTCCAACTCTTCTAGTGCCTTGTGGAACCAAGTTAAAAGTTTATGTGTGTGTATATATATATAGGTATATATATATATATATATATATATATATATATATATATATATATATATATATATATACATATAAATACAGTATATCTGTGTGTCAAATATATATTATGCATGAATGCATTTTTTCAAATACACTTCAAAATCTTACCATTGCCCTTTAATTTTGAGTAGTGTCCTAGCCTTTCTACAGTGTTCTTCAACTGTTTTGGGTTAGAGTTCTCTTGCATGATGGTGTTTTGAGTTAGAGTTCTCTTACTTGAGGGTAAACTCAGACAAATTATTCAATCTGTTGCCATACTTTCTTTCGTCACTGAGCTATTTTCACTGTTGGAGCCCTTGGGCTTATAACAATCAGCTTTTCAAACTACACTTGTAACTTAAATAATAATAATGATATGGTGTAACGACAGTGTGTTCCTTTTCTAGTTCATCACTAAATAATTCAGGAGTGAGGCAGCTATTTGCGCATCCTGCCGCATGATGTTCAAG
>NC_090739.1:23766410-23771410 GCF_036898095.1 Palaemon carinicauda
TTCTTATTGTTATCCAGAAAGGAATGGAAAATCAAATGCGGCACTGAAGTCGGGAAAACCACACTGCACCATCTTTAAAAATGCAAAACATGAATGAATATTCAAAAGGTGAGAATTGAACAAAAAAAAAATCCCGTAATTTCTTTCTTAAAAATACATCTGGAAACTATTCATTTTAAAGGAAAAAATAAATCTTTCATACATTAAAATTTTGTTAAAATAATATCTTGTAATAATGACAAAAGAGGCTTTGTTTCTTCATTAATTACAGAAGGCCAATTTGAAATGGAATGTAGTTAATCGAAAGTTGCTGGTATTAAAGTTACGAAAATAAATAGATAAATAAATAAAAAAATAAAAAATACATAAATAAATACAAAAATGAAAACATAAATAAGCATACAAAATAAGATAAATGAGCTCAAATATATTCTATTATTCTACGTATTCCTAAAACGATTTATAAACTAAAGCTAAAAGCTATCGTTGCGATTTCTCCCAAGTGATATTGAAAACCAAAGCACAAACTACGAGAAAAAAGAGAGAAATAAATGAGAGTGCCTCACGCAGATTCTCCCACGATTAGAGTCTGCAAAATACCATGCCAAGAATACATGCAATGTATAAGTAAAAAAAGCTGCAATTTGCAACAGCCAACGCGAATTGATATTCTTGTTAGTGGCCAATCCATTTTTCATTACCGCAATTCTTTCTATTTCATTCCAGCACGAACTGAAAGTGGGGATATGCTGGACAAAAATTGGCTTGGGAAGAACTGGAGGTCAGGGCGCAGAAGATTTCTCTGACATATTGCATTAGCTGTCGTGAATAGATTACCTTACGTGCTAAGGTATGTACGAGAACTTACCGGTTTTTGATACGAATTGTATATCTATAATTTCTTGTGTTAGGTTATAGAAAAAATATAATACATTATATATATATATATATATATATATATATATATATATATATATATATTAATATTACACACAAACATATAGAAACACACATATCTATCTATCTATCTATCAATCTATCTATCTATCTATCTATCTATCTATCTATCTATCTATCTATCTATCTATCTATCTATCTATCTATCTATATATATATATATATATATATATATATATATATATATATATATATATATATATATATATATATATATATTAATATTACACACAAACATATAGAAACACACATATCTATCTATCTATCTATCTATTTATCTATCTATCTATCTATCTATATATATATATATGTGTGTGTGTGTGTGTGTGTGTAAAACACTTAACCACTCAGACATAAATTTGTTTAGTATCAAGCCAAAAACGCTCAACATAAGACACGCGATTTTCCAGGCAAAAGCTGTTTTATTCCTTTATCACCTTCCAGGACACTTCAAACATCAAACAAATCCAAGTCATGGTTATGGCGATAGAAATTCTATACCTCAGGCACGCATATTGAGAGGTTGAGTTATTTACAAGGACTGGCGGATGCATATATATATATATATATATATATATATATATATATATATATATATATATATATATATATATATATATATATATATATATATATATCATATATATATATATATTATATATATATATATATATATATATATATATATATATATATATATATATCGCTAGAGTTACTGGGTCCTCCGACTGGCTAGACAGTATTACACTGGAATCCTCTCTCTGGTTACGGATCTTTTTCCTTTGCCTACACATATACCAAATAATCTGGCCTAATCTTTCCACATTTTCCCCTGTACTCGTACCCCTGACAACACTGAGATTACCGAACAATTCTTCTTCACTCAAAGGGTTAACTAATGCACTGTAATTGCTCAGTGCTAAGGGTAAAAGAGACTATTAAGCTATGGTAAGCAGCTCTTCTAGGAGGAAGACACTCCAAAATCAAACCATTGTTATCCAGTCTTAGGTAGTGCCATAGCCACCGAACCATGGTCTTCCACTGTCTTGGGTTTGAGTTCTCTTGCTTGAGGGTACACACACTATTCTAGCTTATTTTCTCTTTCTCTTGTTTTTTTTTTAAAGTTTTTATATCTTATATGTGAAAGATCTAATTTAATTTTTTTACTGTTCTCAAAATAATTAATTCTAATTGTTCATTATTTCTTTGTCTAATATTTAATAAAAGAGTCAGGCGCTAAAGACAAAATTGCAAAAACTATATAAGATGTGCTTTGGTTAAGTAATCAAAGTCTAATGCGACTTTGTAAGAGTATACCATGAAATTATTTCCGTTTTCTTTGAAGCGTGAATTTGTAAGAGTATACCATGAAATCATTTCCGTTTTCTTTAAAGCATAACTTTTTAAGAGTATACCATGAAACTATTTCCGTTTTCTTTAAAGCGTGAATTTTCAATAGTATACCATGACATTATTTCCGTTTTCTTTAAAGCGTGACACAAAATAAATAATACACGCTATCGTATTAACATATAGATAATAATAATATGTATGTATTCATTGGAATAAAAGTATAAAACTACTAAACAAGTCCTTAATTCCTCCATTTCCTTCACCAGAAGAACCTGAATGCTATGACCTACCTTCACCTCATCCATCCCGCACAAAATCCCTAACTGGAAACCCAACTAAAACTCTTAATAAAAAATAAGTTAATTATCCATTATTGTCCAGGTAATTATGGAAGGCTTTAATCAACAAATGATTCCCCATTCAAAATTTAATCACGATTAATATTTATCGTTATTCACATTTCAGAAAAAAACGAAAAAAAAAACAGCTATATTTCAGTGAGTCTGTGGCTGCCTTTTCAAAAAACATAAAATAAATGCTAAAATATGATAAAAATTTTCATTTCATATTCACGTTAATTATAATTTATTACACAAAGCTTCAAAGAATCCTTTACCCTGGTGAGTTTAATGTTAAAAAGCACGGAATTATTCTTACATATACTGATGATTAAATACAAAACCACACGAACAGGCATAATATCATGGGCACATACATTAGATGTGCACGTTGATGCGTTCGTTTTGCGCGTGCACACAAATATACACACATATATGTATGTAAGTGCGTGTGAAGCATGTGGGCTCACACAAACACACACACACACACACACATATATATATATATATATATATATATATATATATATATATATATATATATGTATATATATATATATATATATATATATATATATATATATATATATATATATATATATATATATTACACACTAGTGTACGCAACCCATCAAAGATAGTCACGCACCTCTTCTTACCAAGGTATGACTCCAACCTTTCTTCCTTACCCAAGTGACGGGGAAAGCTGTGCGTGGCCGGAAAGATATATATGTATACCAAAGTGCACACACACACATACATATGTACATATGTGTATATATATATATATATATATATGCATATATATGCATATACATATATATATATATATGCCGTTTAAAACGGTATGGGTTTTTGGGGTAAACATAAGAGAGGGATTGTATTGGATTTACAGATTTGATCTATATAGCACAGCGTTGGGCCCTGTGAGGCCATTCATCGCCCACGTGTATCTACGGTAAAACCCTAGTGTTACACAAGCACAACATAATGGAAGAAAAGGAACAAGATCGGAATTAGATTAGAAAAATATAAATCAAGTGCAACTGAGAGCCGAAGGAATGCTACTAAGACCCTTAAGCAATGTCTACAGTACACCATGTGAGGTACACGCAGCATTTCATGGATGTGCCACAAACGTCAACTGATTTCATAAACACACACACACACAAACACAGAGCGAGAGAGAGAGAGAGAGAGAGAGAGAGAGAGAGAGAGAGAGAGAGAGAGAGAGAGAGAGAGAGAGAGAGAGAGAGAGATTGCTGTGGCTTGGTGGCCGTTGCTTTGTACTTCCAACTTATTTGAAGACTAATATCTGTAATCTCATTAACCACCGGTTTTATACATATGTGTATACATACATACATACATACATATATATACATATATATAATATATAAATATATATATATATATATATATATATATATATATATATATATATAGATATATAAATATGCATAAATATATATATATATATATATATATATATATATATATATATATATATATATATAAATATATATAAATATATATATATATATATATATATATATATATATATATATATAAATAAATATATATATATGTATTTATATATATATAAATATATATATATATATATTGATATATATATGTATGTATGTATATATATATATATATATTTATATATATATATATATATATATATATATATATATATATATATATATATATATATAGATAGATAGATATGTGTATATATATACATTCATATATATATATATTTATATATATATACATACATATATATATATATATATATATATATATATATATATATATATATATATATATATATATATATATACAAATAAAGGTCCTCCCGAACAGGATAGCATACGTTGTTATAACTTATATGATCAGTAAATTATCATCTTTTATCTTTCAAGTCTTATATATACTTTCAATACAAGGCAAACACTGTTAGACATAAATTAGCAAAATTTATCCCAAATGGAAAAGAATACGATATTCAGATAAATAAAAAATACGGGTTGGTAACTAACAAAGGAAATTCGTAATAATTCTCTCATAGCTATATTACAGCACCCCACATGGTGCAGAGTTCCTTTTGGCCAACAATGCCCCCCCCCCCTCCTGCCTTAATACAGCAAGCATTTCAAGCACCCCCTCCCCCCATTTCTTTACAGTATAATTAATCCGGCCAACTCATAAACAAGATTTCTACGAGCATATTCATTGCAGTGAATCTGCGATGCAACGTTGCGGGTTGGGAATTAAATATGCAATCGTTGCAAACAAGGCAAAAAGTCCATAATTTCCAAAATTAAACTGGATTCGAGGTTCCAT
>NC_090739.1:23788910-23826410 GCF_036898095.1 Palaemon carinicauda
ATATATATATATATATATATATATATATATATATATATATATATACATATATATATATATATATATATATATATATATATACATATATATATATGTATATATATATATATATAGACAGATAGATAGATAGCTAGACAGATATGTATGCATACACATACTCACACACACATATATATAAATATATAGATATATAGCTAGAAAGATAGATAGGTAGATAGATATGTATGTATGTATGTATATATATATATATATATATATATATATATATATATATATATATATATATATATATATATATATATAGATATATATAACTAGATAGATAGATAGATAACTAGATAGATATGTATACACACACACATATATATATACAGTATATACATACACACACACACACACATATATATATATATATATATATATATATATATATATATATATAAGTATATATGTGTGTGTGTGTGTGTGAGTGTGTGTGTGTATAACACATTAGCCTCTCAGGCAACTTAAGACGCGCGATTTCTCAGTCAAAAACTGTTTTATTCCTTTATCACCTTCCTGGACACTTCAAACACCAAACAAACACAAGTCATGGTTATGGCGATAGAAATTCTATACCTCAGGCACGTATATTGAGAGGTTGAGTTATTTACAAGGGCTCGTGCCTTTATATATATATATATATATATATATATATATATATATATATATATATATATATACATACATATATATATATATATATATATATATATATATATATATATATATATATATATATATATATACATCGCTAGAGTTATTGGGTCCTTTGACTGGCTAGACTTTACTACATTGGATCCCTATCTCTGGTTACGGATAATTTTTCCTTTGCCTACACATACACCGAATAGTCTGGCCTACTCTTTCCACATTCTCCACTATCCTCATACCCCTGAGAACACTGACATTGCCAAACAATTCTTCTTCGCTCAAAGGGTTAACTATTGTACTGTAATTGTTCAGTACTAAGCGTAGAAGAGACTCTTAAGCTAGTCTTTGGTAGTGCCATAGCCTCTGCACCATGATCTATCACTGTCTTGGGTTAGAGTTCTCTTGCTTGAGGGTTCCTCTTTCTCTTGTTTTTTTAAGTCTTTATATCTTATATATGAAAGATCTAATTTAATTTTGTTACTGTTCTAAAATATTTAATTCTAATTTTTCATTACTTCTCCTGTAGTTTATTTATTTATGTATACCCGTTCCTCCCTTGGGCATTTTCCCTATTGGAGCGCTTGGGCTTATAGCATCCTGCTTTTCCAACTAGAGTTGTAGTTAAGATGATGATGATGATGATGATGATGATGATGATGATGATGATGATAATGATGATGATCATATATATATATATATATATATACATATATATATATATATATATATATATATATATATATATATATATATATATATATATATATATATATATATATATATATACATGTATGTGTGTGTGCAAACATACATAAATACATGTATGAATAAATAAATGACTATACATATATGTTCATGTATTTTTTTCTCAAAGGGATGGCACCAAAAAAGGTTTCAGCTTTATTGATCTTCTTCAAAGTCTTACAGGAGGTTGCTAACCTTACATACTTTCATTTCATACGTAAGTAAGTCGACTTGTGAACCTCCGTCAAGGTGCAAACGTAGCCCTAACTATCGTTAGCCGAGTGCTGAATCACTCGGCAACGGTGCCCAACGATCTATTGCTACCTACGCTCAGTCGTGGCGGATCCGTGTGTCAATATATTCTATCGAACCTGTGCGGGGTTTGACCACAGGACCTTGCATGAGAAGCTTTGAATTTTTCAAATTGATAATGAGAAGTGAGCGAGAACTCGAGTGCTTTTTATGTTATAATATTGAGCAAGAACTCGAGTACTCTTTGTATTATATTTTCATTAAGTTGGAAAAGAATGTTATTGTAAGATTTGTTTCTGATTTCTGTGGCGTCAGGATAACTAGGTTCTGAAAATAATAAAAATAACAATATATATTTTTATTTTCATTATTAACATGATGGTTTTTGCAGTTATCAAACAAATATTTCAAATATGACCGTATTGTTGAACCTATCAAATGAAGTTTTTATTGAAACAAAAGTGTAAAAAACTACTAAACACGTCCTTAACTCCTACATTTCTTTCACTAGAAGAACCTGAACATGGGCGCTATGACCTACCTTCACCTATTCCATCCCGCACAAAATCCCTAACTGGAAACCCAACTAAAACTTCTAATAAAAATTAAGTTAATTATCCATTATGGTCCGGGTAATCATGGAAGGCTTTAATCAACAAATCATTCCCCATTTAAAATTTAAAGACGATTAATATTTATCGTTATTCACATTTCATTAAAAAACGAAAAAAACAGCTATATTTCTGTGAGTTTGTGGCTGCCTTTTCAAAAAACATAAAATAAATGCTAAAATATGATAAATATATTCATTTCATATTCACACTAATTATAATTTATTACACAGAGCTACAAAGAATCCTTTACCCCTTTGATTTTTATGTTAAAGGACACGAAACTAATGTTACATATACTGAGGATCAAATACGAAACCACACGGACATGCATAATTTCATGCACATATATTAGATGAGCACGTTCATGCATTCTTTTGCGTGCGCACACATATACACACATATATATGTATGTATGTGAGTGTGAAGCGTGTGAATGTATACATATGCATGTGCGCGCACATAGTGTAATATATATATATATATATATATATATATATATATATATATATATATATATATATATATATATGAATTTATATATATATATATATATATATATATATATATATATATATATCATATATTTATTTATTACACACTGGTGTACGCAACCCGTAAAAGATAGTCACAGACGAACACGCACCCCATTCTTACCAGGGTATGACTACAACCTTTCCTCTTACCCGAGTGACGGGGAAAGCTGCACGTGCCCGTATATATATATATATATATATATATATATATATATATATATATATATATATATATATATATATGTAATAAGTGAAATAATTATTATTACATGTTTAAAACACATGACGTAATATGTCATTTTGGATGAAGATGCTAGCCGTGGGATTTGCTGTAGTCACCCAAATCATAAACAGGATGCACAATGCAGCCTCAACAATGTAACATTTTTCTTAAACGTCAACACCAATGCATCAGCGTGTGAAAGTTTGTGACGTCACCGGATGCAGGTGTCTTCCGAGATTGTGATAAAATTGCTATATCAACTAAGCATACGATATCTGTGATATCGATAATTTAATCAGTTCATATCTATACTTCACCAGAATTGGTCATCTGACCAAACCAGCTCCCTCCTGTGATGGAGATGTTTAACTCTGTTGTTTTTTAACAATAAATACTTTTTAAAGCTAATAAGATGTACTTCGTTATCCAGCTTTACACATCTTAAACAACACATACTCAATGTGTGCTTATAAAAGTAGCACACTTATATATATATATATATATATATATATATATATATATATATATATATATATATATATATATATATATATATATATATATATATGTACCTGTATATATATATACATATACATATATACATATACATATGTATGTATATGTATATATATATATATATATATATATATATATATATATACATATACATATATATATATATATATATATATATATATATATATATATATATATATACATACATATACATATATATACATATATACATACACATATATATATATATATATATATATATATATATATATATATATATATGCGGTTTAAAGCGATATGGATTCTTGTTGGATTGTATCTGATTTACGGATTCGGGCTATATAGCACGGCGCTGGGCCCTGTGAGGCCATTCATCACCCAATGCATATACGGTAAAACCTTGGTATTTCACTAAGATATAAAAGCTGGAAAAGGTTACACAATCATTACAAAATGGAAGAAAAGGAACAAGAACGGAATTAGAGTAGAAAATATAAATCAAGGGCAGCTGGGAGACGAAGGAATGCTACAGAGACCCTTAAGTAATGCCTACAGTACACCGTGTGAGGTACACGCAGCATTAATCCCCTACTGAAATGAAAATGTCAAAAGGTCAAAAGGTATTGTACTGACTTCCGTCTACCAACAAATCCTGTTTATCAGTTATAATTCTGCAAGTAATTTCTGTAACAGAAAAAGAATAATCCTTTTTTGTTAAGGCCCGTTACTTTCATTCTTCTATTCGAAACGACATAGCAAAAATGTTTATCAATATAAAACCGATAAATTCAAAATCAGTATTGGTTTATAAAATATTTAGTGGTATTCCCCGAAACACTTCAAAGTCAGTTATTTCTCTTACAAGTAATTAAAATAAATTATGTCCCGGAATCCTCAAAAGTTTGCAAGATGCTCATTACCTGTTCGATGAAAAACCCTACAACTTGTTAAAGCTTTCTTCTTCTTCTTCTTCTTCTTCTTCTTCTTCTTCTTCTTCTTCTTCTTCAGAAAAACGACCATAGAGTCAAAGGCCTTTATTAACAGCGTCTTCTTCATGCAAGAGAACCTTAATTTGATGAGGGAAATTTTCCTCCCTACTTATAAGAGGAAGAAGAAGAAGGAGAAGAAAAAGAAGACAAGCTCTTGGTTGCCCGGTTATTAAGGATTAAAACTATGTCGCCTTTCATCTTGGAACAACATTAATAGCAAATGCTAATGACGCAGCGGTGCTCCCCCCCCCCCGCCCCCCATACACATTCATTTGCCTTTGTCATTCTAAACACTAAACTCCCTTGTCTTTAGAGGCAATTCTCGTCCTTCTGTCAGGGCTAAATTCCTCAATTTCTTCATTATCATTATTATCATCATTTCCATTTTACCAAAGTTAAAGGTTAAAGGTGTCTGGTTTTAGTTCTAGTTTCATCAGAATAGATGTTCACCAGAACGTCAGCCGGGCAAGCCCAACCCCCATTGTGGTGCCCAACCACAGCAGTGGCCTCACCAGTAAACAGCTTAAGCTCACGGTCCCGGGCTGGGATCGATCTGCTGCCCTGCGAAAGCGAGGCAAACACGTTATCACTGTACTAGCCAGGAGGCTATGGATGTTACACTATCTATATAAAAAGGCATTTTAATGGTTTAAGTGTTATTCATGAATGGCAGAGGAAAGGGATAGCAACAATGCCGTAGAGACTGACCATATATAAATATGATCAGCACCTAAGCTAGGACCAGGGAGGGCTAGGTATTGACTACCGATGACTCAGCAAGTATATAGGCTCCCCTAAACCCTGGGCCCCAACCCTAGCTAGCAAGGATGGTGAGGTTGTAAACACTACTGGAACCATAAAGCAATAAGCTCTTGTTAAAGTTTTTAGAGTTTGTATAGGTGATATTTATTTTAATGTTGTTACTCTTATTGAAATATTCTATTTTTCTAGTTTCCTTTCCTCACTGGGCTATTATCCCTGTTGGAGACCCTGGGCTTCTAGTTTCCCGATTTTCCAACAACTAGGGTTGTAGATTAGCAAGTAGTAATAATAATAATAATACTTTGCCAGACTACTTTGAAGCCGAATCCCAAGCTTCATATCAAAGTAAAGTTTAGATGAAACAGTTAATCACAATGGGAAAAGAGAGTGAAAAAATGAAATTTGTGAATTGAAAATAAAGAGGTGTCTTCCGCAAGTGACTTAAATATTCAAGAGAGATTGTAAGGAAGTATAAAAATAACGCAGATTCAATAGCACCTAAATATACTTAGCAGAAGTCTAGAGACTTTCTGTTTTTTTATTGGTCGAGCTATTTCAAGTTTAGAATTATACCTATTTTATTAAAACTACACATGTAATACACAAACACACACACACAAACACGCACAAACACACACACACACACACACACATATATATATATATATATATATATATATATATATATATATATATATATATATATATATATATATATATATTTGTCTCACACTTAACCTGTATAACTTAATTCAGCCGATCACATCTGTGTCGGCTCCAAACAGATATAACTAATTAGGTGACTAATTATCTTACCCTCATTGATTGTGACCAACCGACAATTGGACCAAAAAGTCTCATTAAGATTGAGTTAATAAAATTAAGGAAATCTCGATAAAGAATGAAACTAAAGCACAATACCTGTAGACTTTTTGGAACGAACGGTCGTCAAAATCCTTAGCCCTGACGGCTTTAACTGTTTAACAGGTAACTGCTTGTCAATTAGCAAATCGACAGTTGGTCACGTGGTCCTCTATCCCTCCCCCACCAATGGTGGGGGGGGGGGATCTCTCCACCAACCGGTTATTGAGCCATTCTTTATTCATCTGTTGTCACAGAAGCACGTTTGTGCTGTCGCTCCAACATTCTGATATAATTGAATTCTTTTTGGTTTCTGTTAACGACTACACCTTGGATTTGTGGTCTTCAAGTGATTTTGGATCCTTTGATGGTGTTAGTGATTTATGATTATGCCATCTGACTCTGAGACTCGACGCTCCTGCACTAATTGTTCGACTAGGATAAGTAGAAAGTTTGCCTTTGATACTCATTCTCTTTGTCAGTCATGTAGGGGTATTAAGTGTGACATTAATGTTACTTGTAACGAGTGTAAGGGTTGGTCTAAAGAAGACCGTAAGTTATATGTTAAGCATATGGATTCTTTAGCCAAGAAACGTAGTAGTTATAAGTCGAGTAAGACCACGAAGAGTGGCCTACCGGAGGACGAGGTTAGGTCTTCTCCTTCCCAGGAGATTAGTTCAGCCTTAGGGGAGGGGGTAGATCCTCCAAAGGACAATGTCCCAGAAGGAGGGGTTAGTAGTTTTAGCTCCTCGGTAGATGTTGCCCAGTCCGTTTCTCCTGCTACAACGGTGACCGCCGAGTGTTCTAATGCTTTTATAAGTTGTCTTGAGAAAGTGCAAGCTATTTGGGAGGCTAAGTTCTCAAAGGTGAGTGAGGACATTTCCTCTTTTAGTGAATTGCTTTAATGCTTTAAATGTTCCTGTATTGCCTTCCAGCTCTGCACCTGCCCTTGGTACGCCAGTCGCTGAGGCGAGCGGACACCGTGAGGTGATCCCCTCCCCAAAGCAGGGCAGGTCGCAGGTCCAGTTCGCCATCACCCCTGATGGGTGTATGAGCAACTTGGACAAAGAAACCCCATCGCTACTTCATTCTCCCCATCGTCAGCGAGGGAGCACCCCGACACCGTCGCAAGCTCCTTTATCTTCAGACCCAGGGAGGTCAAGATTTCGTTCTCCTAATTGTCGACGAGGGAGCTCCCCTGCACCTTCGCAGGACCATGAACCTTCCGACCCAGTGAAGTCTTCTCCGCGTTCCAGTCACAGGAAATATTCTCCTAGGAGCTCGTCTCGCAGTAGGAGGCATACCTCTCTACAGTCCAACTCAAGCATGTCTCCCGAGGGTAGATCCACATCGAGACCCTATCATAGAGACCTATCTCATCACTCTTCAAGCCGCACACCCGGACTTTCATCCCTCAGGACCCTGAGGGACTCCAGTGTTTCCTCTGACCGAAGGTCCAGAAGCCATTCTTCAAGGAGAAGCAACCGGAGTTGGTCCCATCATTCCCCAGACCACCTTTCTCCTTATTCCAGGTCTCATTGGAAGGACCAGAGACCTGGCCGATCATCTGTTAGATCCCACCATAGATCTCCTTCCAAACATTCTCGTCGTTCCTTATCCAGTAGTACTGGGAGATGTCTCTCCCCAAGCCGTTCCCCTTCCAGGAGTAGACATCTTTCGTCTACCAGAAGCCCCAGATCTTCGCAACGTTCTCAGCCAAGGACCCAGCATGATCACAGGTCTCCTTCTACAGGTTCCTCACCCAATGATGGAGATGCAGAATTCTCCAGGAGACTTTGGGCAGCAGCGGAGAAATTTAGAATTTTTCAGGCTGACGAGATGGATGACACAGCTCTTGAAACTTTGATCCCTAATTCCTTCAGGGAATTGATGAGTCTTTCCGAGAATGCCTTCCCAGAGAGTGTTCGGCAAGTGAAGGAGGTTCCGGCTTCCTCTAAGCCCCCCCCCCCCCGAACCGTTTTGTTCAGGGTCTGGAGAAGCAGAAGTTTGACAGATTACCCAAATGGACCCCATCAGAACCCTTAGAATTAGCTCGCCAGGGAGTCAGGAAACGAGCAAAGGAAAGATGTCAGGCCGGACGCATTCCATACCCCACCATCGCTCTAGGCAAGACCAAGAGATGCCTGCAGCTGGAAGAAGATTCTTAAGGTCCAGCTCCCACCCCTCTCAACCCCTCCTTTGAGGACGTGTTACCCTCACGAGTGAAGGGTGAACGTGCCTTGGTTGGTATCACTGTAGAAGAGTGCAAGAGACTGGAAGCCTCCATTAGAAGAATACAGGAGGTTTGGAACATGCTGGCCTGGCTGTGGTATGTTTTGACAGCTTTTCTGAAGGAACCTTCTTTCCTCACAACGCATCGACTTCTCTACCTACAGATAGCCAGGTCTATTGGGCGCTGCCTTGAGGACCAGATGAAAGAGGCTACTTTCCACGAGGCTTACCTGACTGGTAAAAGAAGGGACCATTATCTCAGCAGAGCCCCTGCTTCTCTCTCCATACGTCATAAAGATCTACTAAGGGAATCCCAGATGTTTGGACATCACCTTTTTGAACCTTCTATTCTGGAGGATGTTCTCTCTCGGGCCCAACTGTCTTCCAAGATGCGGAAGGAAGATATGTTAAATGTCTTGTTAAAGAAATCACTTTCATTTAAGCCGCTACAGAAACAGCCCTGCCCTCAGAGGGATTCGGGCAAACGCCCTATTCCTCAGCAAGGAGGTCGAGGAAATGATAATAGATATGGGAAGAAGCAGAAGTCCACAATTGCTGCTTCATCAAACTTCCAAGCCAGGAAGCAGGACAAGAAGAAGGACTTTAGGTCCTCACAGAACCCTGTCCCAAAGGGTTTTCAGAAATAGGGGCCAGTTCCTTCACACGAACACGTACAAGTGGGTTGCTGCTTACAACATCATTGGCAGGCTTGGGAGGCCCTGAATTCGGACCCTTGGGTGACCATCGTACTAAGGGATGGGTACAGGATACCTCTCAAGTCTCAACCACCCTTGACCAGTCATTCGCCACCATCCATCAGTTACTCCGGCAGGTCCGTAAAGCAACAAGCGCTCAGGGAGGAGATGCTTCAGCTGAAGTACAAAGGGGCCATAGAGCTAGCCCCGCCCAACTCCTGGAGTTTTCACAGCCACATGTTTGTGGTGACGAAAGCTTCAGGAGGGTGGAGACCCATCATCGATCTCTCTATCCTCAACTCCTTCGTAGAGATTACGAAGTTCAAGATGGAGACTCCGAAGACGGTTCTTCTAGCTATAAGGGAAGAGGACTGGTTGTTTACCATCGACCTCCAGGATGCTTATCTCCACGTCCCAATTCATCAGGACTCTCGCCATCTTCTGCGCTTCTGCTGGGGAGAGGAGACTTGGCAGTTCAAGTGTCTCTGCTTCGGACTGGCAACGGCTCCTCAGGTCTTCACCAGGATCATGGCCCCAGTTGCAGCCAAACTCCACCGGATGGGTATTCGGATGTGCCGCTATCTGGACGACTGGCTCTTCATATCTCCTTCCCTTCAGGAAGCTCTTCGTGTGAAGGAATTGGTCCTGGATCTTTGCAGGACTCTTGGAATAAAGATAAACCACAAGAAGTCTGCTCTCACACCATCTCAACAGACGACTTATTTGGAAATGAAGATTGTATCTCCTCTCTTAAGGGTCTTCCCATCTCAAGAGAGGAAAGACAACCTCAGGAGAATTATAGAGGAGTTCTTGTTACTTCCAACCCCAAGAGTTTCTCTATGGATGAGCCTTCTAGGCCACCTTGCTTCTCTCACGTTACTAGTTCCCAACGGAAGACGCCGTATGAGGGATCTTCAATTCACATTGAGACAACATTGGGACTGGCAGGACAACATCAAACAAATTCAGTGGACAGCACGCAGTCAGGAGGATCTTCTTTGGTGGTCCCAGGAGATACACTTGAATGCAGGACTATCTCTCAAAGTCCTCGAACCTACGCTTGTTCTGCACACAGATGCTTCAGACATAGGATGGGGAGCTTCTCTAGAGCAGGAGAGCATTGCTCGTTTATGGACTCCTTCCCAGAACTCCAGGTCCATAAACTGGAGAGAACTCAAGGCAATCAGGGAGGCTCTTCTCCACTTCACTCCTCTGTGTACTTCCGAAGTAGTCGCAGTGTATGCAGACAACTCCACCGTGATCTCCTATTTGAAGAAGGAAGGGGGAACAAAGTCCCAACCTCTCAACCTTCTCGCTCAGGAGATCCTACAGTGGGCAGAGGATCACAACGTTATTCTCCGACCCCAATTCATTCCAGGAAAGAAGAATGTCATTGCGGATGCTCTGAGCAGGGGGGACCAGGTGTTAGGTTCCGAATGGACCCTTTGTCAGGAGGTAGTAGATCGCCTTGTTCACCTTTGGCCAGCAAACATATACCTGTTTGCAACTGCTTTAAATTTGCGTCTTCCAGCATATTTCAGCCCTCAGATAGATCCTCAATCTGCAGGGGTCGACGCTATGCTTCAAGACTGGAGGGACCTACAGACTTACGCCTTTGCACCATTAGGGATGATAGACCAGGTCTTACACAAATTTCAGTCATCGCAGAGGTGCACAATGACCCTGGTAGCCCCATTCTGGCCTCAGAAAGAATGGTTTGCAAAACTCCTAGAACTTTAAATAGACATTCCAAGGAGGTTGCCTGTCAGGTACGACCTCTTACGCCAACCTCACTTCCACAGGTTCCACCTTCGACCGTCCTCGTTACTTCTAACTGCCTGGAGACTGTCAAGCGTATCGCTAGAGCGAGGGGAGTATCTTCAGCAGTGGCTGAACAGCTCACCAAGGCACGAAGACACTCTACCAATTTGAACAACCAGCATAAGTGGGTAGTTTATAGAGGTTGGTGTAAGAGGAACCGCCACACTTCTTCTAGACCTGCAGTTCCAAAGATTGCGGATTTCCTTCTTTATCTACGGAAGGAGAGAAAGCTTTCAGTGTCGGCCGTTAAAGCTTTTAAGTCGGCACTAGCCTCTGTGTTTAGGCTGTCTTTTGGTGAGGTTTTTAAGGACCCTATTCTCTCTGACCTGATCAGATCTTTTGAGATTGAGGTTCCCAAGATTTCCATTAGTCCTCCCATGTGGGACTTGAATGTGATTCTCAAGCTTCTAGCAGGGGCTCCCTTTGAACCTCTCAGGTTAGCTTCTCTACAAGACTTGACTACCAAGACACTTTTCTTGGTTACTGTAGCTACAGCCAAGAGACTGGGAGAGATACAAGCCATCTCTGCTTCTGTAGGAACAAGAGGAAAGGACATGGTCCTTACGTACCTTCCAGAATTCAGAGCCAAGACGGAATCAGAGTCCAACCCTCTTCCCAGAGAGTTTCTTCTTTCCTCTTTAAGTGAAACTGTTGGGCATCTGAAGGAGGAGAGACTGTACTGCCCAGTGAGAACCTTACGCTATTATCTAGCCAGAACCAAGGCTATCCCTCACAGACCCCGGGCTCTCTTCGTCTCCCCTAAACTACAGTCGAAGGCCATGACAAAAAATGCTGTTTCTTTCTTTATCAGGAGACTCATAGCAAAGGCTTCTCCCCAATCTTTATCAGGCTGTGCGTCCAAGAAGGGAAGAGGTACCCACAGTCTGAGGGGTTATTCCACTTCTCTTTCTTTCTGGAAGAACTCTTCATTGATGTCCGTCCTGAACGCTGCTCTATGGAAAGGGAATACAGTTTTTGCTTCCCACTACCTCAAGGACGTGGAGTTGGTGTATGACAACATACGATCTCTCGGTCCAATTGTCGCAGCTGGAGAAATTGTTGGTTAACATCTACTTGGCCTTCTACCCTAAATACTTAGTGTATGTAAGGAAGAATGAAAGGCATGAATGAGATGGGATATGAATAAGGGCTCACTCCGTGCGAATGAAAACCTCGCGTAATCAGGTTGTATAAATGCATGAGAGGAAGTAAGGTAGTGACGGCCCATCGGGGGCCTACACCTACCTTACTTCAGAGACATATGACTAAACTAACGGACTTAACCGACGTATGCAAGTTGTTGATACAAGGTTAGGAACTTAGTTTAGAATAGGGTAGTTAGTCGACTAGGCGTTAAGACTGACCCAGCCATGACTGAACTTGACTGTTGGGGATCTAGTTCACTGCAACACATGGAGATGTCCTATATCAGTCAAGGTAACTACTCTGAGGTCCTCTCAGGTCTGTTTGTATTCTTTAAAGATTACTTTATTATATCAGCTGTTTATATTTCTACTTATGCCCTCCATCCAGGATAAATGCTGGTAATCGGCCGAATTAAGTTATACAGGTTAAGTGTGAGACAAATGAATTTTTAAATTTAAAATTAATTTTCGAACACTTACCTGTATAACTTAATGGAAGACCCTTCCCACCTCCCCACATTATCATAAGCAGCTTTACGACAACATATTCTTAAAGAATGGCTCAATAACCGGTTGGTGGAGAGATGCCCCCCCCCCCCCACCATTGGTGGGGGAGGGATAGAGGACCACGTGACCAACTGTCAATTTTCTAATTGACAAGCAGTTACCTGTTAAACAGTTAAAGCTGTCAGGGCTGAAGATTTTGACGACCGTTCGTTCCAAAAAGTCTGCAGGTATTGTGCTTTAGTTTCATTCTTTATCGAGATTTCCTTAATTTTATTAACTCAATCTTAATGAGACTTTTTGGTCCAATTGTCGGTTGGTCAAAATCAATGAGGGTAAGATAATTAGTCACCTAATTAGTTATATCTGTTTGGAGCCGACACAGATGTGATCGGCTGAATTAAGTTATACAGGTAAGTGTTCGAAAATTAATTTTAAATTTAAAAATTCATATATATATATATATATATATATATATATATATATATATATATATATATATATATATATATATATATATATATATATATATATATACGGGTTGGGTACGACTGATCCAATGACGATTTGGCCAATGCCGATTGGTCCAAAATCAACTGGTCCAAAGGGATTATTGGTCCAAAACGATAATTAGTCCAATACCGACTCGTCTAAAGGAAAATTGTTCCAATGATGAAACAACCTCTCTAAAGTAAAGTTAACAATAGCTTTGTTATTGTTACTAACTTTTACTAACTTTTGTTATTTTTTCTAACTTTTACTAACTTTTGTTATTTTTTCTAACTTTTAGTAAGAGCTAGGATCCCTTACTATGGAGTCAACTGCCTGTAACACTGTGCTTTCCGAAAGAGGAAAGGAAAAGCTTTCCGTTAATGGATATTTGTATACTTTACATTAAAAAAGAACTAAGAAAACTACTGGAGAAGCTACATATTACTGGAGATGTGAAAAAAGAGGATGTAAAGGAACCCCAATCACGCACTTTGAAGATGACTGCCATTATCTGAAAAAGGAAAATGAACACACTTGTGGAGCTGCTGAGTCAAGTCGTACACATGTAGTGAAATGCCACAATGCAATTAAGGAAAAAGCTAGTATCACCAGTGATAAATCTTGTCATATTATTCAAGATGTCCTTAGTCAACTGGATTCATCTGTTGTGCCGTATGTTGGGTCAAAAGAAACTCGGCAAAATGATAAGAAGAGTACACAAGGAAGGACCTCAAGAACCAAATGATTTACATGATATGTTCATTCCCGAAGAATACACTAAAACTCTAGCTGGTGAGACATTTCTAGTTAAGGAATCTAGCATTGGAAATGATAAGATATTTTTATTCACCACCCATTCTAACGTAAAAAAACTAAAAGACGCTAACTTTCGGATAATGGACGGAACGTTCAAGACTGTCCCAACACTTTTTAAACAACTGTACACGATTCATGCTCCGGTTGGACCGCAAGAGAGAAGTCGCATCCTACCTCTAGTTTATGTGTTAATGACACGATAAAAAATAGAAAGTTATGTACAGGTTTTCCGCGATCTTCTCGACTATGCTGCTGAAAGTGATATCGTTCTCTCTCCGGAAATGATTATCGCAGATTTTGAAATTGGAGTAATAAGTGCAATTAAAGAGGAAATTCCTGGCAGTCAACAAAGAGGTTGTTTTTTTTTCATCTCTGTCAGAGTATTTACAGAAAAGTTATCTCTTCAGGTTTGAAAAATTAATACAGCACTAATGAAAACTTTTCCTTAAACATCAGGAAAATAGAAGCACTTGCTTTTTTACCTGCAAACGAAATTGAGGACGCATGGTTGCAATTAAAACAAACTATTCCGGTTGAAGGTACGCCTGTAGTAAATTATTTCGACGAAAATTACGTTCGCGGAAAGATTAGACGAATATTACGATGCCAAGAAATGAGATATCCTCCGCTTTTCCCCCCTGCATTATGGTCGGTGTATGACCGAGTAGAAGGAAGTGTACCAAGAATACAAAATAAAGTAGAAGAGTGGCAAAGACGTTTGGAAGTGTTAATAGGCTCAGCCCATGTTGGGATCTTTAAACTAATTAGTGAGTTAAGAAAAGAACAAAAGCATACGGAGGACGAAATGGAATGCATCGTTTGTGGAGAATTAAATCGCAAATTAAAGATGAACGTGAACAAAGGTTTTTAACTGTGTTTTCTGAGAAAGATAATTATGAAACGTTAGATTTTTTACGGGCGATAGCTCATAACCTGAGGTTTTAAATTTTGACCTATCCAATAAATTAGATTTTATTCCTTTTTATTTTTAATATTTAATTCATTATTACAGGTTATATCTTCAATGTGAAACTTTTGATTTTGTGTTCTGAATATGTGCATAACTAAGTTATTAATTTCTGACTTATAAAATAAATTATTTTATTTCATTTCAATTTTATTCCTTAATTCCTGTATTACAATTTTCAGTACTAATATTTTAATATATAATATATTAATATTTGAACAATAATTCTGTTGGACCAATTAATATTTGACCAATAATCCAGTTGGACCAATTAATATTGGGCCAATAATCCCATTGGACCAATTGATTTTGGGTCAAATAATCCCATTGAACCAATTGATTTTGGACCTATCGTCATTGGACCAATTGTCATTGGACGAATTGTCCGGGAGCGATATATACAGTATATATATATATATATATATATATATATATATATATATATATATATATATATATATGTATATATATATATATATATATATATATATATATATATATATATATATATAAAATGACGATGAGGACGAAGAGTCTGGATAACATCTTTCAGTTTATTGGTGCCGACGTTTCGGGACTCAGGCCATTATCAAAGCTAAAATGGACATATAAAACATTATAAGCAAAAACTCAGTAAAACTATATAAAATAAAAAAAAAAGACGGTCAAAATTATAATCATAAACACAGTTACAAGTAAAAACTGTATCTTAAAATTAAATATACAAAAATTAAAATTGTCTAATGAGACCATCCTCTCTGGACTAGACTAGAGAACTGAGTGACTATCTGAGGGACGGCATTCAAGAACAAATATTCTAAATTTACCGGCTTAAGCGATGTGGAGGGGGACAGAGGATAATTGGCTGTTTAGTTTAGGAGCCTTTTCTTTAATCATTAACGACTCTAATACTAGTAGAGAGGAATTGTTTGGCGCTTGAGCAATGATTTCAAAGTTTTTATATGTAATGTTGGTCTTTTATTTACTTGCATGTTCTCAGATAGTTGACAATTCTTTGGTTGTGTGTGTACATCCAGTGAAAGATGTTGTCCAGACTCTTCGTCCTCCTCTTTATTTTATCTTTAAAGCTCGCCAGGAGAAACAACCTACCACAATATATATATATATATATATATATATATATATATATATATATATATATATATATATATATATATATACAGAAAGACGAGCATAGACAGATAGAAATTTGAGTGTCCATACTTTGTAGAGCGAACCGTGTTCGTGAACAATTTCATTATTTGCTGTTATTCAGGGATAATCATAGGAAAAAATAGGAAAAAAATTATTTACGTTCATTTAACAAAATGAAACAATATACAAAAAAAATGTGGAAAAGAGAATTGAGTTAATAAAGGGAATTTTCAAAGGGAAATCTTTCGAAAAATCAAAGTCATAATGTTCTTTGTGAATTCCCAGAAATGTTCGCTAAAAATACGAAAATTCGCTTTGTTAATAAGATTTGGAAAACTATTCTACGAAATGGAAGGCGCTCTCTCTCTCTCTCTCTCTCTCTCTCTCTCTCTCTCTCTCTCTCTCTCTCTCTCTCTCTCTCTCTCTCTCTCTCTCTCTAGTTTAATCCCTCTTGAAACTGCGTCGGTAACTGTAACTTTATTTCACTGTTAATTAAGCAAGATTTTTCTTTAAAAATATGGTTCTCTTTATTACAATATTTGCTAAAACACACAGTTTAATGAATGTTCGTCTCACATTGACTTGGAAAAAAAAAAATACATTCCAAGAAGTTATGGTGCGAAAAATCTTACCATACAATAGAGTATGTACAGTGGTCAAAGTGTCTGACCATGTTTCTTTTAACCTTCACTAGTTTCTTTCTCTTCTATCGTAATCAAGCTTTCCACCCCTCTCGCCTTCCTTCTCGTATCTCAATACAGAAGATAATAATACGTTTAATATTTTCTTTATTTTCCAGCTAATACCAAATTCAATTCCTTCCTTGGAATCTTCCCTCTACTCTAAAGGAACCTCCTTTCTCAGGTTACTATATCCCCTTTTTCACTATTTCCTCAACAGGAAATGACACATGAAGTTTCTGACTTCACCACCCAAACTGTTACGTAAAAGATGTATTTCTTCCTTAGATTGAATTTTTTGCTCTTGTATATATATATATATATATATATATATATATATATATATATATATATATATATATCATATACTGTATATATTATATATGTATTATATATATACAGTATATACATATATATATATATATATATACGTATATATATATATATATATATATATATATATATATATATATATATATATATATATACATACAGTATATAAATATATAATGGAAGAACACCAGAGTGAGGGGAAACGGGGACATAAAGACAATCCCGAACAGGATAGCATTCGTCGTTATAATTTGTATGATCTGTAAATAATTATTGTAAAAACAAACAAATCTTTTAATTTTTAAGCGTTATAAATACTTTACATACAGGGCAAACACTGTTAGATATAAATTAGCAAAATTTATCCCAAATGGAAAAGAATACGGATTGTTCACCAACACAGGAAATTCGTAATCATTCTCATAGCTACATTACATCACCCCACATGGTGCAGAGTTCATTTTATACAAACAACACCCCCCCCCCCCCCTCCTGCCTTAACACAGCAAGCATTTCAAACAACCCTCCCCCCCATTTCCTTGCAGTATAATCAATCCGGCCAACTCATAAACAAGATTTCTACGAGCATATTCATTGCAGCGAATCTGCGATGCAACGTTGTGGGTTGGGAATTAAATATGCAATCGTTGCAAACAAGGCAAAAGGTCCATAATTTCCAAAATTAAACAAGATTCGAGGTTCCATGTCATCGTATAAACAAGGATACTCGTTTGACTGTAATGTTGATAAAGACGGATTTATGGGGGAGGGGGTCAAAGGGTTTAGGGGCGTCTTGGTGGGGGGGGGGGTAGGTAGGTTGGACTTGGGGCGATTTGCAGACCTTGAAGAGTGATAAATGAAGTAAAAGATTCAGGGAAATTCTGGCGCTTAAAAAGCAGGCTTTCGGGTGGGTGTAGATTTTAATATGAGTCTATCCTGAAATCTTAGTGTTTTGTGGTTAAACAAACACACGGATAACCACTAACAAACAAACAAACAGAAGTGAAGGATTAGTTTGAAAATATCTTGCGGAGTATGAAGAGCTAGAAACCTTTTTTTAGTTTGTTCCCCAACAAACCGTACTTTTAGAAAGGGAACTTCTTTCCGAAAAGGCAGATTGACATTTTGATTCGGTTTGATTTCCTTTGACGATGAGGTCAGTAGTCCTTGAAGTCAGGTTTTAAGTTATATGTTAAGAAAAAAAAGTAAAAAAGAAAAGTAAAGAAAAAGAAAGTAAAAAAAGAAAAAAATCCAGTACTTTAGAAAGTTCTTATCTATCTTCATAAAATTATCAAACAAAATGAAAACACTAGAGAAAGATTAGAGCTTAGAAGTTTACTGAGTTAGGTTATAAGGTTTCCTATAGGGTTATTAATTTTACCAACAGGTATATTGTTTAAATTCTATTCTTGAATTTAAGACGAGCCAGTTTAGAAATATGAGAGGAAGGATACCGGTATTATAATGACATTCGATAGGGAAAATAGGAATTAGTTAAACATAACTATCGCGACCACCATGCAAACATTGCAAAAAGATGTTTGCTTAGCGAATATACCAATTCGACCTTTATTAACACATAAATTTACTTTAAAATAATTTCCTGAAAATTTGTATCCTAATCGTACGAACTATAAATAAAACTTAAGCCATAATATCTCTCATAAAGTCCGAATGCCGAATAAAAAGTAAAGAAATCTTCGGTGCGTGTGTGTGTGTGTGTGTGTGTGAGTTTGTGTGCAGATTTAGCAACAAAGGGATCAAATTCCCTTTCTGGCAGTGCAGAGACCAGGCTGTTGTGGAACGAATGTCGATAAGCAGTAGACTCTTTGGCTTTTCCTATATCAAAATATGACCGCATAATCGCATTACGTTTGTCCATTGGCCATCTTATGGTATGACTGGATGTCTCACAGAATCTCGCTTGAAAGCATCACATAAAAGAAGGCTTTTTGGTATTACTGGGGAATTCGGAAAAATATTCTATTCATTTTATGCGTATTGTAGGTTGGACAGATATTTTACACACACACATATATATATATATATATATATATATATATATATATATATATATATATATATATATAACGGATTTTGAGCGAAGCGAAAAATCTATTTTTGGGTGAGATGGCCATGTCGTCCTGATGGAAGTTCCTATAGGGTAGCTTCCTAGGGTATATTACAACTACGGCGATATTCCCAGAGAATTTACCTTAAGGTACCAGAATTCTAACTCCTGGAGCGAGTATCCCTCGTGAAAGGGATATCGCGACATATCAGAGGACGTATTCTAGACACGTCACATGGCAATCTACATTTTGGACAAAGATTTCGTCTCGTAGGAGGTGATTGATGAGATACGAATACGGGAAAGAAAAAGGGGAGCCGCTCCCAAGGCTTCCCTATCCCCCGATTCGTATGCGTGCCTGGCGCCAATCCTGGCGCCATCTGTATTCCTTGTAGCGTACACGAGGTGCTACAGATACTGTATGTAGGGAGGGGTCCTACAGCCCTTTCTTAGAAAGGCAAGGGCGGGTCCATCAGGACGACATGGCCATCTCACCCAAAAATAGATTTTTCGCTTCGCTCAAAATCCGTTTTTTGGGCTCAAGCCATGTCGTCCTGATGGAAGTGTACCAGAGCATTACTGTATCTGTGGATTCTCAGAACGTGCCGTACTCCCCGGAGGTAATTTTTTCCCGGTCGACTAGACCTAGAGACCTAAGATGTTACCGTTATACATCTTTTCAACTAACTATAAACTATGTTAGAGCTTCCTGCCCCCTACAGGGAAGAGTCCTACTAGACTCTGGAAAGTCTCGAAAAGTACATATATCTATGTATGAATACCAGGCAAGCTAATATAGTTTGTATAGAACCACTGCGTCAATATATATTGACCAGTAATCCGCACAATACTTGTATTGGACAAAGGTTTATATCCGCATAGGAAGAAACTAATAAAACCGCCCTCGTCCCTTTATGGGACGGAGTCCTCCCATTAGGGGACTACATAAACCAATGCAACATAGCTTGCATAACAGAACAATTCTATCAGAATTATCCCAGATAAGATACATAGAATCAAAATGCTCAATTATACCAATAAATTGACACAGGTGAAAGAGACGCAAGGTTCTCAAGAACAAGTTTATTGACAGATAATAAACAGACAGGTTAACAACAATTATATATATATATATAAAAGAGGGTAACCCAAAACTTTAAGCATAAGTATGATAGTAAACAGAACTTGTTTATCTGAAAGAAAAACCATTAAACACCACTTTAATAAGATACCAAGGTATCAAGTCATAAAAGTCTGTATTACAAATCAATCACATTAGCGTTAGAAACGCTCGGCACACATGTCTGAACTTATGCTAGGTTCACCTTTGAAAGAAGGAACAGTCTATATGGGCACTTGGTGCCCTCATTTAGTTTGTAGTACAGTATGTACCTACACACTCACCCTGGACTTAATCGTCCCAATTAAGACCACTGTTCCTCGCAGAGTTAAACAGTAGGGTTAACTACACGACCCACTGCTACCACAGATCTCTTAAGTTCCTCTACTTGCTTCGCATAGTGGCGAAAGAACACCCTGGAAGACTTCCAGCCCGTGTATGAACGGAGATGTTCAAAATCCATACAATTAAAGAAATTTAGGGATGAGGCAACTTTCCTCGGATCGTGACCTGCGGGTGTACTGTCAGGATCCGCTCTGCGAATAAAATATGTGATTTTCGCTCTGAGTTGATTCAGAGATAAATTTGAGCCTGATGTTTCTCCCCTGAATAGTTGACCACCCATGAAGTCTGAAGTTCTACGAAGATAGACCTTTAGGCATTCTACTGGACATAGAGATGCATCTTCTTTCAGAGGGCAGATTCTCCAGGGACCCCACCTGTTGGTGGGTAACTCATTCTTGGCGAGAAACGTAGGATCCGGAAACAGGTTCAGATCCCCCCCATCCAGGAACTGAACACGACCTGCCTCTCTCGAGAGGGCTACGATCTCACTAACCCTGGCCCCGGACGCGAGTGCAAATAGGAAAATAACTTTTTGCGTCAAATCCTTTAACGTACATTCTTCATTGCTCAACAGGGAGGCGAAATGAAGAACTTTGTCTAAAGACCATGAGATGGGCTTTGGAGGTGCTGAAGGTCTGAGCCTAGCGCAGGCTTTCGGAACTTTATTAAAGATCTCGTTACCTAGGTCGATCTGGAAGGCAAATAAAATGGGTCTCATCAAAGCGGATTTACACACTGAAATCGTGTTAGCTGCCAACCCTTGGCCATGGAGGTGGATGAAGAAAGATAAGCAGAAGTCTGTTGAGATCTCCTGCGGATTCTTTGCCTTTACAAAGGCCACCCACTTTCTCCAAGATGACTCATATTGCCTTCTAGTCGATTTGCACTTATATTCCTCTAGGAAGTCTATGCTGGCTTTCGAAATCCCGAAACGCTTTCTCACCGCAAGGGCGAGAAAATCATGAGCTGCAGGGTCCGGGTTTTCTGTAATGAAGCGCAGACAGTCGACTTCTGGACTCGCTGGGTCAGAACTGGATGTGGTAGCGGCACGAACTTCATCTGTAGTTCCAACGCCAAGGGGAACCACATACTGTTCGGCCACTTGTGGGCCACTATTGCCGCTACCCCCTTGAAGGATCTCAGTTTGTTGAGGACCCTCAACAGAAGGTTGTGAGGAGGGAACAGATAAATCCTGGACCATCTGTTCCAGTCGAGGGACATTGCGTCCACTGCTTCCGCTAAGGGGTCCTCGTACGGGGACACGTACAGGGGCAACTTCTTGTTGTCTTTCGTCGCAAAGAGGTCTATTTGCAGTTCTGGGACTTGATTCAGAATGAAGGAGAATGATCCTGCGTCTAAGGACCATTCCGACTCTATCGGTGTGAACCTGGATAGAGCGTCCGCTGTCACATTGCGGACTCCTTGAAGGTGAACTGCCGACAGGTACCACTTCTTCTTTTCCGCCAATCGGAAAATGGCTAACATCACTTGGTTGAGAGGTGGTGACCTCGACCCTTGTCGATTCAAGCATCTCACAACCACCTCGCTGTCCATCACCAATCTTATGTGGATCGAGTGACGCGGGGAGACTTTCTTTAAGGTAAGGAGCACTGCCATAGCTTCTAGAAAGTTTATATGAAAGGTCCTGAATAGCTTGGACCAAGTACCCTGGACTTTTTTCCGATGAGAGTGACCTCCCCATCCCTCCTTTGAGGCGTCTGAGTGAATCGTCATCGACGGGGGAGGTGGCTGAAGAAGAACCGACTTCTTTAGATGTCTGGCTTGGGACCAAGGTCTGAGAAGAGTACGTAGCCGAGGCGGCACTGGTCTTCTCAGGTCTCTTCGCGCGTTTGATGCATACCTTCTCCAAACTCCGGTTGCATCCTTTAGCTGTGCTCTTAGCACTGGGTCTGTCACTGAAGCAAACTGGAGAGAGCCTAGTACCCTCTCCTGTTCGCGTCTTGATATCCTTTCGGAATCTAGAAGTCTCTTGACAGAGCCCGCTATCTCCTTCCTTTTCTTCGTCGGGATGGAGAAACTGTGTGACAAAAGGTCCCAGTGGATTCCCAGCCACTGGAACTTTTGGGATGGAGAAAGTCGAGACTTTTTTCTGTTGATCTTGAAGCCTAGGTACTCTAGGAACTGGATCACCTGACTGGAAGCTTGCAAGCATTCGGTCTCGGATGCTGCCCACACCAGCCAGTCGTCCAGGTAGGCTACTACCTGAATTCCCTTTAGGCGTAATTGTTTGAGAGCTGCGCTCGCAAGCTTCGTGAAAATCCTTGGGGCTATGTTTAGCCCGAATGGCATGGCTCTGAAGGCGTACAGTCTCCGTTGTAGCCTGAACCCTAGGTAGGGGGAGAGTCGACGGCTGATTGGAATGTGCCAATAGGCGTCTGACAAGTCTATAGAGACTGAGTATGCCCTCTTGGGCAGTAAGGTCCTTATGTGTTGCAGTGTTAGCATCTTGAATTTGCAATTCACTATGAACTTGTTGAGTGGCGACAAGTCCAGAATGACTCTGAGCTTTTCCGAGTCTTTCTTGGGAACACAAAACAGCCTCCCTTGGAATTTGATGGACTTCACCTTTCGGATCACCTTTTTCTCCAACAGTTCTTGAACGTACTCCTCCAAAACGGGGGTGGAGTGTTGGAAAAACTGAAGGCACGGGGGTGGAGTGCTGTACCAGCTCCAGCCCAGTCCATTCTTGAGTAGGCTTTGGGCCCAGGGATCGAAGGTCCAGCGATCCCAAAATTTCATCAGTCTCCCTCCTACCGGTATCGTTTCACTTGGACTGCCGTCCTGAGGTCTTGCCTCCCTGACCACGACCACCTCTGAATCCCCTTCCCCTTGAGGGGCGCCTAGACGAGCCTCTGGCTGCTCCTCTAGGTTTTGCATGAAAGGAAGAAGACTGTCCTTCGAACGTTGGGGTGAATGTGGTTGACTGACCTGGCACAGCCTGGGGTACCCACTGAAAAGTAGTCGGGGTTTGTGCCACCATCTGGGGCACTGGAGGCAATGGCAATTGCAGTTGCTGTTGCTGTCTATAAGGCTTGGCTGGCCGAGACGGTAGCCTAGTCCTCATATTCTTCCTCTTTGGTTGAGGACCCTCATCCGGGGAAGATTTTCTTTTGATAGCCAGGCCCCACTTCTGGAGAAGGTTTCTATTCTCCACGGCGGCCTTATCAACAACCTCTTTGACCACATCGGTTGGGAAAAGGTCTTTTCCCCAAATGTTGGAGGAGATTAACTTCCTTGGCTCGTGTCTCACCGAAGCCCCGGTGAACATGAACTCCCTGCAAGCTCTCCTTGCCTTGACGAAGCCATAAAGGTCCTTCGTCACTGTGGCTAGGTGAGACTTAGCCACTACCATGAACATTTCATGGACCTTGGGGTCACTTGCCATCGTCTCAAGAGTAGTCTGATGAGACATTGAGGCAGCCAGTCTTTCTTTTGTCTCGAACTCTCTTCGTAAAAGAGATTCGGACAGCTTGGGGAGGTCCTCGCCGAATTGCCGTCCGGCAATATCAGCCTCCAACTTTCCCACTGAGAATGTCAGATGGACATCCTTCCAGTCTTTGTGGTCCATAGGCAGGGCCAGCGACAAGGGTTTACACTCCTCCAGGGAGGGGCAAGGCTTGCCGGCCTCGACTGCCTTTAGGACAGCCGCAAACCCTTTCTGTAAAAAGGGGAAGGCTCTATCAGGAGAGGACACAAAAGAAGGGAGCTTCTTGCTCAATGCAGCTACCTTCGAGTTAGAGAAGCCCCTCTCTTTCATCGAGGATGAAAGTAGGGCTTGAGCCTTAGCGTGGTCCATAATAATGACCTCCTTCGGCTCTGTCTCCTCCCTTGAAGCTGGTTCTTTTCTCAGCCGGACATAGCAGTCCGGATATGATGCCTTGCTGGGCCAGAATTCTACCTCCTCTAGGGGAACTGAACCCAGCTTATCCGAGATGACGATCTTTCCAGTCGTCATCGGTATGTGCTCAGCATACCTCCATGGGTTAGCATCTGAGCATATGGGAAGGTCTTTCACATTGAGCCTTTTCCGGGGCCCATGTGATTCTGCCAGGGACTGCATACGCAGTTCCATTGCAGCCGCCTTCTCCTGATTCTCCTTCTGCATTTGTTGGATCATTCCAACAATCGAAGAGAGGGCCTGTCCCAGTTCTACTGGGAGACCAGCCGATGTTGAGGGGATAGGCTCCGGCATCTGAACCGGAGTAGCCGACACCTCGTCGACCACATCCTCTACGACATCCGGGGTTTGAACTTCATCCTGACCTTCTGCCAGGAGGTCTTCTTCCAAACGTTCGTCCAGGTCAGACATCCTGTCATCCAATTGGATGTCTTGCATCGCAACTGCGACTTCCACGTCCACCTGGACTTGATCTTCAGGGATCTTCTCTTGAGGCTGGGGAATCACTGCATCAGCTGATGCCTGGGGAAAAAGATACGCCCTCATCTTCTCACTTGGAAGATAAGGGCCAGAGGTGTTCTTCTTGAAGCCCCTTACCCAAGTACGAAGCTTTTCCCTTGCTATATCCCTTGATTCCGCCGTTCTAGGGGAATCAAAAGCCTCAGTAATCAGGTTAGTGCATACAGTACATACCTGAGGGTCCCAATACTGGAGATCATCCTTGGAGACAGCGCATGCTGCGTGTCTCCTACAACACTCATGTCCGCAGAGGTTCTTGCTGCGGACATTGCAGAAAACATTTCCGCACTTCGGAGGGTCCTCCTGTAAAGAGAAGAAATTTCCATGAGTATCAAGTGAACTATGTATCACTGGATATGCATATTATAGCATAACAATTCATAAAGGAAAGACACACACTTGTGTTTCCCTCACAACCCATTGTTGCAGCCTTCCAGATAATAAAATCAAAATGGTTTATCTCTTCTAGAGTAACCAATGCAAGGTTTCCAGAGGAAACAGGTGGAGCTCACACCTAAGCAATGATTTTAAAATCCTGGATAATAGACAGGGAAGAACTCAGCTTCCTATCTGAGGGCAACAGCAAAGGGCTGTGCAAGAAGACACAATAGTGTTAGAAGATACAGTGCTGTACCAAAACCTTTACTATAGTTTTCTTCTTACTGTATATGCTATACAGAAGAATACTAGTACAGTATAAGGGGGATGTGTGCCGGCCTGCCTTTGCCGGCCGGCACACACCACAACTAGCTTTAAAGTATACTACTTAACAGCTATAGGGCGGCAGCACTCTGGTTCAAATGCCTGTGCCGGTCGGCAGCTACTGCCGGCCGGTAACAGCCAGTGTTGGCCGGCAATGGCTGCCGGCCAGCAACTACACAAGGTAGTACCCAGCTGCCGGCCACACTCTTGGTGACCGGCAGACAAGGGCTGACATAAGTCGGCCGGCAAAGGTACAAGACCGATGCCAGCCGGCAGCAAAAGAACCAGAGAACTACACCTGCCCGGCTGCCGGCCTCATAGGCCGGCAGCCGGGACAGGTACAGCACTAGAAGAAAATAGAATGGATGCCGGGATAAGAGTGTACACAACCTCCAAGCCCGGCAACCGAAAGAGTGCATATAAGGAAGGGGAGAAACTAATTCAGGCTTCCTTGACCAATGCCGTCCGGCTCTGCCGGCAGGCATGGATGAGGGACCAAGAGAGGTCCGGGCAGCACTCGAAAACATAAGACCCTTGCCGGCCAGCAGCTCTGCCGGCCGGCAATGGGCTGAGTCAATTCCACTCCCAACCTATACTAGGTCCAGAAGTAGAACGACGTACAGTACAGTAAGACCCCTGCCGGCCAGCTCTGCCGGCCGGCAAGGTACAGTACAGTAATGGCTAGGCCATTACGGAGATAGAGGGGGAAGGGACAAGAGGGTCCTGCCAACCTTGCTTTAGTGACAGATCACCCGCAGCCAAGAAACTTATCTTAGCCTAAGGGAGATCTAAGGGGAAAGGCCAGCAATACAGTGCCAGCTTCCAGAGCACCAAAGCAAGGAAGGCGTTGCTACTCCCAAGGGAAGAACTTATCCTCCCCCGAGAACAGCAACAGGACTTAGTCTGGTCGATCACAAAAGAAGGAATCATAACTACAGAAACCTTCGGTAGTGACCTAAGGGAGCTAAGCTCCCTTTGTATGTGTTAGGTCAGCGAGGGGGACTCTGCCCCAAGCCAGACAACACAGACTCAGACTAAAAACTCTGTTGTTCTGTCCCTCTTGAACCATAACTACAGGAACAGGAAGGTACAGTAACACCCTAGTATAGTTTTATCGAAAATAAATTCGGAAAAAACCACTTAGGGATAAGCCGAAGGCTTAAACAGAGGGAAAAGGATTGCATACCTTCTCCGAAGAAAAGAAAGCAACCGGGGAGTATGATAAAGTATACTAAGGCTCCATAAGCAATTAGCCTAGGCACCAAGAGAATCGATTACCTAATTCACCGAAACTCACACGTATACAATCTTGGAAATATTCCACACAGTCTAAAATGTATAAAATATAGCCTAAAGCTTCAATAAAATTTTAATTACACTCGGAAAAACCAAATTCATGCATGAAGTACTAGGACCAAACGACTAGGCTACATGGCCTAGCGTAGGCCAGAATGGCGAATACTTCGCCAAATAATACTAAGCACGAAAGGAAATCCTATGTAAAGCTAAATAGCTAAAATCTATTAAAGCAAAACAACCAGGAATGTCGCTCTGACTAACTAATTTATACCTAGCGAGCGACAGTGTCCAGGACACCTCTGGTAGGCTACGGCTCTTGTATCAAAGATTAATCCTATTAATCACTCAAAATTTTACCAAGAGACTACATTTATACATAACAGACACTATACTCAACTTATCAGAGGCCAACGAAGACGAAGAAGCCATGAAAAGCCGAATAAATCCAAGATTTGCGAGAAAAACAGGAAAAAACACCGAGTTGTTAAGCTACGCAAAAAGGAATACAGATGGCGACAGGATTGGCGCCAGGCACGCATACGAATCGGGGGATAGGGAAGGCTTGGGAGCGGCTCCCCTTTTTCTTTCCCGAATTCGTATCTCGTCAATCACCTCCTACGAGACGAAATCTCTGTCCAGAATGTAGATTGCCATATGACATGTCTAGAATACGTCCTCTGATATGTCGCGATATCCCTTTCACGAGGGATACTCGCTCCAGGAGTTAGAATTCTGGTACCTTAAGGTAAATTCTCTGGGAATATCGCCGTAGTTGTAATAAATCCTAGGAAGCTACCCTATAGGAACTTCCATCAGGACAACATGGCTTGAGCCCAAAAATATATATATATATATATATATATATATATATATATATATATATATATATATATATACATACAGTATATAAATATATAATGGAAGAACACCAGAGTGAGGGGAAACGGGGACATGAAGACAATCCCGAACAGGATAGCATTCGTCGTTATAATTTGTATGATCTGTAAATAATTATTGTAAAAACAAACAAATCTTTTAATTTTTAAGCGTTATAAATACTTTACATACAGGGCAAACACTGTTAGATATAAATTAGCAAAATTTATCCCAAATGGAAAAGAATACGGATTGTTCACCAACACAGGAAATTCGTAATCATTCTCATAGCTACATTACATCACCCCACATGGTGCAGAGTTCATTTTATACAAACAACACCCCCCCCCCCTCCTGCCTTAACACAGCAAGCATTTCAAACAACCCTCCCCCCCATTTCCTTGCAGTATAATCAATCCGGCCAACTCATAAACAAGATTTCTACGAGCATATTCATTGCAGCGAATCTGCGATGCAACGTTGTGGGTTGGGAATTAAATATGCAATCGTTGCAAACAAGGTAAAAGGTCCATAATTTCCAAAATTAAACAAGATTCGAGGTTCCATGTCATCGTATAAACAAGGATACTCGTTTGACTGTAATGTTGATAAAGACGGATTTATGGGGGAGGGGGTCAAAGGGTTTAGGGGCGTCTTGGTGGGGGGGGGGGGGTAGGTAGGTTGGACTTGGGGCGATTTGCAGACCTTGAAGAGTGATAAATGAAGTAAAAGATTCAGGGAAATTCTGGCGCTTAAAAAGCAGGCTTTCGGGTGGGTGTAGATTTTAATATGAGTCTATCCTGAAATCTTAGTGTTTTGTGGTTAAACAAACACACGGATAACCACTAACAAACAAACAAACAGAAGTGAAGGATTAGTTTGAAAATATCTTGCGGAGTATGAAGAGCTAGAAACCTTTTTTTAGTTTGTTCCCCAACAAACCGTACTTTTAGAAAGGGAACTTCTTTCCGAAAAGGCAGATTGACATTTTGATTCGGTTTGATTTCCTTTGACGATGAGGTCAGTAGTCCTTGAAGTCAGGTTTTAAGTTATATGTTAAGAAAAAAAAGTAAAAAAGAAAAGTAAAGAAAAAGAAAGTAAAAAAAGAAAAAAATCCAGTACTTTAGAAAGTTCTTATCTATCTTCATAAAATTATCAAACAAAATGAAAACACTAGAGAAAGATTAGAGCTTAGAAGTTTACTGAGTTAGGTTATAAGGTTTCCTATAGGGTTATTAATTTTACCAACAGGTATATTGTTTAAATTCTATTCTTGAATTTAAGACGAGCCAGTTTAGAAATATGAGAGGAAGGATACCGGTATTATAATGACATTCGATAGGGAAAATAGGAATTAGTTAAACATAACTATCGCGACCACCATGCAAACATTGCAAAAAGATGTTTGCTTAGCGAATATACCAATTCGACCTTTATTAACACATAAATTTACTTTAAAATAATTTCCTGAAAATTTGTATCCTAATCGTACGAACTATAAATAAAACTTAAGCCATAATATCGTACCCCCCATATCTCTCATAAAGTCCGAATGCCGAATAAAAAGTAAAGAAATCTTCGGTGCGTGTGTGTGTGTGTGTGTGTGTGTGTGTGAGTTTGTGTGCAGATTTAGCAACAAAGGGATCAAATTCCCTTTCTGGCAGTGCAGAGACCAGGCTGTTGTGGAACGAATGTCGATAAGCAGTAGACTCTTTGGCTTTTCCTATATCAAAATATGACCGCATAATCGCATTACGTTTGTCCATTGGCCATCTTATGGTATGACTGGATGTCTCACAGAATCTCGCTTGAAAGCATCACATAAAAGAAGGCTTTTTGGTATTACTGGGGAATTCGGAAAAATATTCTATTCATTTTATGCGTATTGTAGGTTGGACAGATATTTTACACACACATATTATATATATATATATATATATATATATATATATATATATATATATATATATATAAAGTATATATATATATATATATATATATATATATATATATATATATATATATATATATATCTATATATCTATACATATACATATATATATATATATATATATATATATATATATATATATACATATATAAATAAGGCGAGGCAAGTGGTTATTTTCATTTTTACAGAAATAAATTTTTTAACGTGTTAGTCAGTACTTTTTTTCTTTCTTTTTTTCCCTGATACAAGCAGGAAATTTTACAGCGTCAGGCTGCTTACAGTCTGAACACGTTCCACATGAGAACCAGGTAAATATTTTACCTCTCTCTCTATCACTCCATATACTGAAGCTTCCTCTCACTCTCTCTCTCTCTCTCTCTCTCTCTCTCTCTCTCTCTCTCTCTCTCTCTCTCTCTCTCTCAAAGGAGATTCAAGCCAATTTCATTTCTCGGATTAACCACTGTGTGTGCGTATGCGCAAGCGCGAGCAAGAGCGTACATTTTACAGTCAAAATTCTCTAAGTTGAAATCTCACTCAGTGTTTGAAACTAAAACTCAATGACCGTCTGTCCTCAAATTCAAGCAACCTGCTTTTGTGAAGTAAATCAACTCCAAACTCTCAGTTATTTTCCCTTCTATTACTAACTCCCTCAACCACCCTGCTATAATATATTGTGGTGTTTATTTTATTGAAGCATAAAGCATTGACATACAAACGTTCGTTGAGTTGAGTACAGTTCCAGTAGGCCTTTCATGAAGTGAATTCTCTACTAATGAATTATCTAATTCCTCGGGAATACAAATGAATCATTATTGGATTCTTTTATAAATCTCGAAGACAAAAAAACTGACCAAACAGTGAACAATTGATCTGCTTTTTTTGTGGTTGATCACTCGCTTTGGTTTTCTAGCTTTATGATTTTAAAAACAAACGAACAAATATTTGGAATATTTTTTGTTGATACCACATCACCCGAGTATAAGAACAATTGTTTTGTTTTTTATCTAAAGTCTCTAGAAATGAAGTGATGAAAAAGGAAAAGGAGATGACAAACGATGTAGTCGCAAGTTTATGACCTGACCTTACCTATCCTAAATATGCGTTTATAGAACAGGACTGTGAGTGGATATCGACTTGTTGGCATTTACAGATGATGGAGTACTAAATGATATCTGGATGGGGGTATAGACACAGCTGGATAATTGCAAGAAAATAGAAGTCCTCCAAAGAAGTGAAAATTGATAGCAAATGTAAGGAAGAACCAGGCTTGGAAGATAGAAAGACAAAAGTAAAATTTGGACTGACTCATGAGATGTTCTTTCAAAAAAGTTGGTAGCACAGAGATTAGAAAAACAGTTTTCTATTTTCTTTAATAGAAGAAATTAAATTGGTAAAACAAACACCGAAATCTCTTATGACAACTGTCTGTCACGAAATGAAAGTGTAGCTGGAAAATGCAAATAAGAGAATTGCCAAAGATATTGATGAATTACTGTTTTCATATTTTATTTACGATACGATGGTTAAAAGGATGAGGAATTTGGATGCAGTATGAATATAAGATAAAACTGGCATTATGTGGAACGATGGATCTCTGTGTAGCACCGATAACCGATGTATTGGCAAAACACCCAATTTAAATTGCCATAAAAGTCGTCGTTTTATACCAAATTACATCTTGAGATAACAAGAGGACAAAAAGGCAGGAGAATAACAATCTATTTTTCAGGGACACGCGCAATCTATCACTTTCAGCCCCATCTTCCAATTCTTTCCCAGACCAAACTCACCCATCTTTTCCCCCACCACCTCTGAAAATAAATTTTCCTATTTCCAAGTCGATAAAAGCCATTTGAAATCTTTAAATCTTTTCGTACTTTTCGTTAGAAACTTTACTGTCGTAGAAAAATATTTTCCTCGCTTTATCTCTCTCGGGATGGAGGGATTACTTAAAGATAAATTGTTTTCAAAAGGGCCACGGACATTCGAATCAAGGTGAAAAGTGGGGAGGGGGGATAAAATCCCTCTCTGACGTTGGGTTGATGGAAATGAACACGTATAGTTGGACGCAGTAGTCCCTGGCAAACCTCACTCCAAAGAATTGCACCCTGATACATTCTTGCTTCGCAGCGAGTAACCGAAAAGATAGTGCAGGAAGACATGACGAACGTAGTGGGCGGAGATAAACACAGGAACTCACCGTGCAGTCATTGTGTGGCTGGGTGTACTTCATTAGACCGGGGTATTCCAGGAATTCCTGTGTCCAATTGCAGGTGTATATGATGCAAATAGAAAATCACACTCACAAACACACACACACAAACGGTTCTAAAGCAAATAGAAACAAAGGAAGATATGCCGTAAACAAAAGGATTAGGGGAAATTTAAGCTTCACCGAGCTAATGACGACGATTTAAGGACCGCTCTTAGTAACATCCAAATCAAAGACAAATAGTGTCTTACGTCTTCATGTCTTGTTGGTTTTAAGTATCACAAAGAGTCACTAATTACTCTTTGACTTTCCGCCTGCTAATTCCTTTCATTAGTCATTCAGCGGATACATAATTCTCTAATCGAAAACAAAACAAACTAAAACGTTTTCAAAGCTTTTGAAGTTTTCAATATCTTATGTAAGCTTGAACAATACAAGTATAATAACATATAAAAGGTAACCGGCTATGAACGTTTTATTATCTTTAATTAAAATTTCTCGATTATTTAAAGCTACCTATTCTCTGCTGCTCCCTCTCATAATTATCCTCGTAAAAGATAATTGTTTTATAAGGAGTCCAAGAAGAATAAGAAAAGAGTATTCTATATTAGGAAAACAGAGTTTGTGCATAATACAGGTTATTCGTGCAATGTCTGTAGGGAATTTCTACGGGTTACTACAGCACATTTTTGTAGTGTGTATTAATTATTCAATTAAGGATAATCCTCAATTCAGCAATTAAGTAATAAATAGATAAATTTGACAAGTATTCTGCGTTCTCTTTCAGGAACGAATACAAACACACACACACGCACACACACTCATATATGTATATGTATATATATATATATATATATATATATATATATATATATATATATATATATATATATATATATATATATAAATCCCGTTACATAACCCTTCCCGCATGTCATGCAGCTGCTTCAGGTAAAAGTTTAAAATAATGTCCTCAGTACATTTTTTTCTATTATCAAGCGAATTCCTCGATAATTCTTCTCGGGAATTATCGTAAAAAGGTTGGAAAAAATTCTGGATTTTTAGCATATTCTAAAGTAAATCCATTAGAAGAGAAATTGAATTTCAAAGTGTGCCCGATAGAAAAGGACATGAGGGGGAAAGGAAGTAATAAATAGGTCACGTTTCACTTTAGGACGACATTGAAGCAAGAGGAGGCCGTTGCTGGAATTGAAATGAGAGAGAGAGAGAGAGAGAGAGAGAGAGAGAGAGAGAGAGAGAGAGAGAGAGAGAGAGAGAGAGAGAGAGAGAAACTGACCTGTATTCAACATTAATGTTCATTTAATGCATAAGCCTAACAAAGTGGGATATTTTATCTGAGGGTACACACACGTATTTTATATATATATATATATATATATATATATATATATATATATATATATATATATATATATATATATATATATCACCATCTCCTCCTACGCCTATTGACGCAAAGGGCCTCAGGTAAATTTCGCTAGTCGTCTCTATTTTGAGCTTTTAATTCATCACTTCTCCATTAATCGTCTCCTACTTCAAGCTTCATAGTCCTCAGCCATGTAGGCCTAGCCCTTCAATCTCTTCTAGTGCCTTGTGGAGCCCAGTTAAAAATTTATGTTAATATATAAATGTAAATAAATATATATAGGCCTATATATAAATATAAATATATATACATATATATGTATATATTAATATATATATATATACATATACATATAAACACAGTATATTTGTGTGTCAAATGTATATTATGTATGAATACATTTTTCTGAATACAATTCAAAATCCAACATTTGCCACTGTACAGTGTTCTTCAACTGTTTTGGGTTAGAATTCTCTTGCTTGATGGTGCTTTGGGTTAGAGTCTTCTTGCTTGAGGGTACACTCAGACAAATTGTTCAATCTGTGGCCATACTTCCTTTCGTCACTAAGCTGTTTTCCTTGTTGGAGCCCTTGGCCTTATAACATTCTCCTTTTCAAACTACAATTGTAACTTAGCTAGTAATAATAATAGGGTGTCCCTTTTCTAGTTCAACGCTAAATAATTTAGGAGTGAGACAGCTATTTGCGCATTATGCCGCATGATGTTCAAGGGGGTTATATTTAAACGGCATTTGTCCTTCTCTGTGGATCACCCATCCTAACTATAACCAGACACAACGCGGCTAATCTCCATTTGTTAGAAGTGCTGCTACCTGCCAACTAATCAAAATTCTATTAGCGGAGTCTAAAAAGCCTAAGCCTTAGGCGTACGAACAATTCCCTTAGCGGCGAAAATATCGCATCCATTTGGCGGCGAAATCCCCTCGCACCTTAATAGGTCATTACAAAAGTTAGGCCTCTCCAAAAGTTCGGCCAAGTCTCTGAATAATTAGTGAGGTGACAGTTAAAACAACCAAAAGAATGAGCCGTTGCCTTTGTGTACGGATATATTTGAGGAGGAAGATGAAAACATTCCTTAATAGATAGATTTATGTAGTTTCGTTAAAAATGTCATAAGTGTTATAAAAAATGCTCAGGTTATTCAATAAATTTAAATCCGGACACAGAATTAAGTAATTCATCATTTCAATCTACCCCTTGAGTTTTAATATAATTTTGTATAAATTTCTTTGAAGAATTGTACTTTACTATAACCTAGTTAATAACATAATAACATGACAGCCCCGTTCTATAAATCTGATTCAAACTGAAGAACGGCTGTTTGATTATTCATAACTTAATATATGATTTTCAAGTACAATTTACACTTGAAATGAAAATAATTTTTTCTCTAAGCTATGACTCTACTTTAAATATAATAAGATATACATAGGAAATTATATCGTAGTTAAATAAGATATATTTACAAATGATAACATTCAAAATAAGGAAGCTCGTAAAACAGAGGCGGAAAAGCCCACCAAGAATGCTTTTTCTCCTACAAGATTATGACTAACCCCTGAATCAAATGCCTGGCCAAAAGAGACGTCATTTTCTATAATGGTTCTCATTACCAGCGAAGGATAACATATGAATGGGCATCTCCAGTTGAGCCTAATTAACCCCCGATTAAATTGATGTCCAGCGAATTTATTTAGGGTCCATTCGCCTCGCTTCATGACCCATCAAAATGGGTCAATCGAAGTCAATTCCGAATCTGTTGAGGAGAGTTAGGGATACGGACCAAAGATATCCTATATAGTGACCCGAACCCTCATTCGAGTGGAAGGGTTCATATCTCATGCCAAAATACTATGGCAGGTTACGTTCACTCGACTCGGACTAAGGATTCGAAACACTACAGAATATTACAGAATACGTAAATCAGATAAGATGCTTCGAATTATCTTGCGATGAAATAATATTGTTTAATAATGTTTGATGAAGAGATTCAATTTCATACTTCGATGCTTAATAGAATTAATGAGTGACTATTAGTGAAATAGCTATTCATAAATCTATGAACTTCTTAGGTTTGGCAGTTCCAGGAACATTGGGAATAGTAAAAGTAAAAGGACATTATTTATTGGATAGGCAGCCGCCCCCCCCCCTCAACAAAGGAGTTTGAGGATGCGACCAGCTTTCTAAATAAACACCTAGACTCTCCTAATACCATCCCCTTCAAAGGACACAGACACAGACACAGACACACAAACACACACACATACACACACACATATATACGTATATATATATATATATATATATATATATATATATATATATATATATATATATATATATATATATATATGTATATATATATATGAATATATATATATATATATATATATATATATATATATATATATATATATATATATATATATATATATATATATATATATATGTGTGTGTGTGTGTGTGTGTGTGTGCGCGCGTATACACATACATATTGATTTAATAATAATAATAATAATAATAATAATAATAATAATAATAAACAAAAGAGGAATAATATTCAAAGCTATTAAAGATATAGAAATTCTTTAACTGCTGTGTGAATTCGAATTCGCAGCTTGATAAGAGAATTATTAATTCTCGTTACCTAAACCGAAATTTTGTTCAGAACAATCATGTAAGTGAAACGTGGGTTGCATCTACCGTAGACTTGTATAGCGTGTAATCAAGTCAAATGCAGGCTTCAATAAAAAGTAAACTTAATAAGGTTTCTTATTACCTTGCTAGTAACTAAAATACGCCGAAATGCACAGTACACAGAGCACAAAGTCTTTACCTAGTTAGTAAAAATTTTTCGTTTTTGTGCGGAAATATTTGTGCATTTCTAAGGGCGTTTGGAATACCAACATGATAGATTGCAACGACCAGGGTATTCATATTGTATGAGTGCTTTATTATTCAAAGCTATGCTGTGGATACATAAAAAAAAGAAGCAGCAAGGAAAGCTTCCAGCTAATTGTCAACTGAATACATAAGATAACATGTTCACTTACGTCTGTGAATTTTTTAGTGAGCTTGGATTCGCAGCTACTTGAGAGTAGGGACATAATGCAATAGATCAAAGTTGACTGGAATAATACTGGGAATCTTTTAGCTTATAGCCTACAGTACTGTAAACAATAAAGTTATTTTTGTATCACGAATCTAAGTAATAATATTGGTCTCTTGGTATTTAATCTTTACACAAGATATTATAACAGGGTTAAATATCAGAGCTACGATTCGACAGTTACAGTAAATTTCACAACGCAAAACTAAAAAAATATTCAAGTCCATCAAATACCTTTATGTAGAGAAACCTTAAAAGCAAACATATCTTAATAAAAAAAAACTAACAACTAAATATTTCCGTTATTGTTTGGCTATATGTGAGAGCACGCATATAAGTAAAAATAAGGTTAAATATTATTCCTTTCGAATTTAGTAACATGTGGAATACGTTTGGGTGATTTTTTTTTTTCGCGCATGTGTGTGTGTGTGTGTGTGTGTGTGTGTGTGTGTGTGTGTGTGTGTGTGGGACATTTAGCGAAACTCGTAATACCACGAATGAATGCTTTGACAAAATATGGTTGCACTCTCTCGATTTACGAAAAAGCTGTTATCATGCGCTATTAACTTTTTCACTTCAAAATAAAATTATTTTTCTTGTTATTCAAGTGTTCATTTTTAAGCTGAAACAGAGTTGTATAATGAATTTCATAGGGGATTAATTATTAATTTTGCTGTGCAGATATTTACTTGGTGGAAATAAGACGAAAATCTATTTAGAAGTGTATAAATGAAATAGACCAAGTTTAAATGTTATCACGATCATTGGGTCTCTAATGTTTTTCAGTTCGCGGTGGCCACAAAATCTATTGGAAATTTAGAGAGGAATTAATTTGAATTTTATTCTTCAAGTAAATAATACACACAAACATTATATATATATATATATATATATATATATATATATATATATATATATATATATATATATATATATACATACA
>NC_090739.1:23833910-23838910 GCF_036898095.1 Palaemon carinicauda
TCTGGCAGTGCAGAGACAAGGCAGTTGTGGAACAAATGTCGATAAGCAGTAGACTCTTTGGATTTTTCAATATCAAAATATGACCGCATAATGGCATTACCTTTGTCCATTGGCCATCTTATGGTATGACTGGATGTCTCACAAAATCTCGCTTGAAAGCATCACTTAAAAGAACGCTTTTTGGTATTACTGGAGAATTCGGAAAAATATTCTATTCGTTTTATGCGTATTGTAGGTTGGACATATATTTTACACACACACATTATATATATATATATATATATATATATATATATATATATATATATCTATATATATATATATATATATATATATATATATATATAGTTTTAGGACAACTTTTCTGATACAATTTTCATTGAATGCGTTTTTTTATACTGTATATCTTCCCTATATAATAATGAGCAATTGTCTTCATATATATACATATATATATATATATATATATATATATATATATATATATATATATATATATATATATATATATATATATATATATATATATATATATATATATATGTATATATATATATATATATATATATATACATATATTATATATACATATTATATATATTATATATGAATTATATATATTATATGTATATATAAAATTATATATATAATGTGTGTCTTTTTGGTCACGCCCAGCTTCTCCCAATCTCTCAGGAAGGGAGAGAGGTAGTAGTTATACCTTGGTGATTAGGGTCCGTGTGCGTGTGTGCTCATATCTACTGCCGGCATTTTTGGCGGGTTGCGTACACTAGTGTACATGTGTGTGTATATGTATATATATGTATATATATACATATATACGTATATATATACATATATATACGTATAAATATATACATACATATATATACATTATATACATACTAATATATACATACACATATATATACATATGTATATACACACACACACACATATATATATATATATATATATATATATATATATATATATATATATATATATATATATACACACATATATATATATACGTAAACATACATACATATATATACATACACACTATATATATATATATACAGTAAATATATATATATATATATATATATATATATATATATATATATATATATATGCAGTAAATATATATATATATATATATATATATATATATATATATATATATGTATGTTATATACATATACATACTAATATATACATATGTATATACATACATATATATATGCATTCATACATACATATATATAATATATATAAATTACATGTATACATATACACACACACACACACACACACATATATATATATATATATATATATATATATATATATATATATATATATATGTATATATATATGCAGTAAATATATATATATATATATATATATATATATATATATATATATATATATATGTATATTATATACATATACATACTAATATATACATATGTATATACATACATATATATATGCATACATACATACATATATATAATATATATAAATTACATGTATACATATACACACACACACACATATATATATATATATATATATATGTATATATATATACTGTATATACACACACAGGAAAAGACAATTTCTGAAGAATCTGACGAAACTATGAAAATATGCAGATTTATGTAGTGCAATCACCTTCAATTATAAATGTGTATACATATATATACACACACATATATATATAATGTATATAAAATATACATACATATATATGTATATACAGACATAAATACATATTTACATTATATATACTGTATATATATATATATATATATATTTATATATATATATATATATATACATACATGCATATATATACACACATATAATATATATATATATATATAAATATATATATATATATATATATATATATATATATATATATATATATAGTGAGAAAATTACGAATAAGAAAGGAGTTACACAAGGAGAACCATCTCTCCTAAATTATTCACAGCATGCCTATTAGAAGTATTTAAAAAATTTAAATTGGGAAAATTTAGGCATTAATCTTAATGGGGAAAAAGATGATGGATGATTTGAACATAGAAAGCAGAAATATAAAACTGAAAATGTACATGAGTAAAACTATGATAATGTTAAATGAAAATGCATGAGTAAAACTATGATAATGTTAAATGAAAATGCAGAGACATCAAATAAGGGTTATTGACGAACCTCAAGAGTTTGTTAATAAATATACGTACTTAGGACAGACAGTAAGTGTTTCACTTGGACATGGAACCGAAATTATAAGAACGATAAGCATGGGATGGAGAGCTTTGGATAACTAAATGAGATTATGAAAATTAAAATGCCACTTTCTCTAAAAAGGAAAGCATTCAATCAGATGGAACTAGCAGTTTCAACTTATGCATCAGAAACTTGGAGCCTTACTAAAGCCTTAGAATATAAGCTAGTTACAACTCAGAGAGCTATATGCAAGAAATATAAATGGGCAGGACATATAATGAGAATGACGGATAATAGGTGCGCATTAAGAATAACAGAATGGGTCACTAGAGATTGCAAAAGAAGCAGGGGAAGGAAGAGTAAACGATGGATTTATGAACTAAGAAAGTTTGCGAGTGTGGAGTGACTTTGAAGACCATAAACAGATGCAGTTAGAACATGTCTGAGTTCTTTGTTCTATATTGGAATAGTAATGGCTGATGAATATATATATATATAAATTTATATATATACATATATATATATTATATATATATATATATATATATATATATATATATATATATATATATATATATATATATATATATATATATATATAACCTAAACCTTACCAGCCAAAAAATTCAAGGTAAAACCTGTGTTGGGGACAACAACATAGACAGCCAAAGCGGTGGAGAGCATAAGAATTTCTTCGACCAAAAAGGCTAATACTAACTAGTCATTCCTAAGGGGAAGCACATATATATAAAAAAATAAGGTGAGGCAAGTGGTTATTTAAAAAGTCTTTTCATTTTTACACGTGTTGGTCAGTACTCTTATTTATTTTTCCCCTGTTACGAGCAAGGAAATTTTACAGCGTCCAGCTGCTTAAGTCTGAACACGTTCCACATGGGAACCACTCTACCACTCCATATACTAAGCTTCCTCTCTCTCTCTCTCTCTCTCTCTCTCTCTCTCTCTCTCTCTCTCTCTCTCTCTCTCTCTAAGGAGATTCAAGCCAATTTCATTTCACGGCTTAACCAGTGTGTGTGTGTGTGTGTGCGTGTGTGCGCGCGCACGCATGCGAGCGCGTACATTTCATAGTCAAAATTCTATAAGTTGAAACCTCACTGTCTTTGAAACTAAAGCTCAATGAACGTCTGTCCTTAGATTGAAGTAACCTGCCTTCGTGAAAATATAACCCATTTCTTTTCTACATAAGTAAATCAACTCCTAAGTTTCATTTATTTTTTTCTTTCTATTACTAATAACCTCAACCACCCAACTATAATATATTGTGGTGTTTATTTTATTGAAGCATAAAGAATGGACATACAAACGTTCGTTGAGTGTTTCAGTACAGTTCTTGTGTGCCATTTGTAAAGTGAATTATTTACTAATGAATGAACTAATTCCTCGGGAATACAAATGAATCATTATTGGATTCTTTAATTAATCTCTAATACAAAAAACTGAACAAACATACCGTGAACAATTGATCTGTTTTTTGTGGATGAAACATTTTTTGTTGATACCAAATCCACCGAGTATGAGAAAAATTGTTTTGTTTTTTTATTTACGCTTTTTAGAAATGAAGTGATGAATCAGGCAAAGGAGATGACAAACGATGTAGTCGCAAGTTTATGACCTGACCTTACCTATCCTAAATATGCGTTTAAAGAACAGAAATGGGAGTGGATATCGACTTGTCGACATTTACAGATAATGGAGTACTAAATGATGACTCGATGGAAGTTAGAAAAACAACTGGATAGTTGCAAGAAAATAAAAGTTCTCTAAAGAAGAAAAAATTGATGGCAAATGTAAGGAAGGACAAGGCTTGGAAGATAGCAAGACAGGTAAGACTTGGACTGACTCATGAGTGGGGTTAGATAATCTTTTAGAAAAGTTGTTAGCAAAGAGATTAGAAAAATAGCTTTCTATTCTCTTTAATAGAAGAAAATAAATTGGGGAATCAAACACCGAAATCTCTTATGACAACTGTTGCGACAACTGTGTCACGAAATGAAAGTGCAGCTGTAAAATCCAAATAAGAGAATTGCCAAAGATATTGATGAATTACTGTTTTCATAGTTTATTTACGATACGATGGTTACAAGGATGAGGAATTTGGATGCACTACGAATATAAGATAAAACTGGCATTATGTGGAACGATGGATCTCTGCGTAGCACCGATAACCGACGGATTGGCAAAACACCCAATTTAAATTGCCATAAAAGTCATCGTTTTCTACCAAATTACATTTTGAGATAACAAGAAGACAAAAAGGCAGGAGAATAACAATCTATTTTTCAGGGACACGCGCAATCTATCACTTTCAGCCCCATCTTCCAATTCTTTCCCAGACCAAACTCACCCATCTTTTCCCCCACCGCCTCTGAAAATCAATTTTCCTATTTCCAAGTCGATAAAAGCCATTTGAAATCTTTAAATCTTTTCGTACTTTTCGTTAGAAACTTTACTGTCGTAGAAAAATATTTTCCTCGCTTTATCTCTCTCGGGATGGAGGGATTACTCAAAGACAAATTGTTTTCAAAAGGGCCACGGACATTTGGATTGAGGTGAAAAGAAGGGGGGGGGGGGGTTTCGGATAAAATCCCTCTCTGACGTTGGGTTGATGAAAATCAACACGTACAGTTGGACACAGGAGTCCCTGGCACACCTCACTCCAAAGAATTGCATCTTTTCACATTCTTTATTCGCAGCAAGTAGCCTAAAAGATAGTGCAGGAAGAGATGACAATCGTAGTGGGC
>NC_090739.1:23843910-23846410 GCF_036898095.1 Palaemon carinicauda
CAAACACCTAAAGGCTAAACTCTCCTAATGCCATCCCCTTCAAAGGACACAGCCCCCCCCACACACACATACACACACACACACACACACATATATATATATATATATATATATATATATATATATATATATATATATATATATATAAATATATATATATATATATATATATATATATATATATATATATATATATATATATATATATATATATATATATATATATATATATATATATATATACATACATACATACATATTTATGTATACACATGCATATTGATTTACTAATAATAATAATAATAATAATAATAATAATAATAATAATAATAATAATAATAATAATGAGGATAATAACAAAGATAAGAGGAATGATATTCAAAGTCATTAAAGATAAATAATAATATTAATAATAATAATAACAATAATAATAATAATAATAATAATAATAATAATAATAATAATAATAATAATAAAAATAATAATAATAATAAACGAAAGAGGAATGAAATTCAAAGCCAATAAAGATATAGAAATTCTTTAACTGCTGTGTGAATTCGAATTCGTAGCTTGATAAGAGAATTACTATTAAACCGAAATTTTGTTCAGACAAGGAATGTAAGTGAAACGTGGGTTGCATAAACCGTAGACTTGTATAGCATACAATCAAGTCAAATGCAGGCTTTCATAAAGAGTAAACTTAATGAGGTTTCTTGTTACCTTGCTAGTAACTAAAATACGCCGAAATGCGCAGTACACTAAGCATAAAAGTCTTCACCTATTTAGTACAAAAATATTCGTTTTTGTGCGGAAATATTTGTGTATTTCTAAGGGCGTTTGGAATACCAACATGATAGATTGCAACGTCCAGGGTACTCATATTGCATGAGTGTTTTATTATTCAAAGCTATGCTGTGGACAATAATAAAAAGCAGCAGCAAGGAAAGCATCAATTTAATTGTCTACTGAATACAAAGGATAACATGTTCACTTACGCATGTGGGATTTTTAGTGAGCTTGGATTCACAGCTACTTGAGAGTAGGGACATAATGCATGTTCCATAATGATTTAAACAGTAAGGAACAAAAGAATGCTTACGTTGGCAAGAAAATACATTTTGAAAATTAGGAGAAAAATTCGAGTTTATACCTTTAACATACGTATGTATGCATGTATATACACATTGTATATATATATATATATATATATATATATATATATATATACATATATATATATATGTATATATATATATATATATGTATATATATATATATATATATATATATGCACACACACACACACACACACACACATATATATATATATATATATATATATATATATATATATATATATATATATATATATATATATATATATATATATATATATAGGTTGTTGAAGTTTTAGTCTATTATGGGTACAAGTTTATTAACTGACTTTCTGACCATATTTTCTTAAAAAATGCAGAAGATATAGATTTTTTCTTTTTCAAATCAATGCACTATCTACTGCTATAAAGTTCCTGAATATTTAATATCAACATTTACAATATGCGAGAAAAGGAACAAGATTTACGATCACGCAAGGATACAGGAAAGAAGATCCAAAAAGTGTCATGCATATTATATAACTTAAGTTTTACTTTGAGCATGGAAAAGATAATTTATATAATATGAACATGAAATAGAACATGCAATAGATCAAATCTGATTGGCTTAAGGTGGTATTACTAGAGAATAATACTGGGAATCTTTTAGCTTATAGCCTACAGTACTGTAAACAATAAAGTTATTTTTGTATCAATAAAAAAAAACTATCAACTAAATATTTCCGTTATTGTTTGGCTATATTTGAGAGCATGCGTATAAGTAAAAATAAGGTTAAATATTATTCCCTTCGAATTTAGTAACATGTGGAATACGTTTGGCCCAGTTTTGTTTTGCGCGTGTGTGGGCGGGACATTTAGAAAAACGCGTAATACCACGAATGAATGCTTTGATAAAATATGGTTGCACTCTCTCGATTTACGAAAAAGCTGTTTTCATATGCTATTAACTTTTTCACCACAAAATAAAATCATTTTCTCGTTATTCAAGTGTTCATTTTTAAGCTGAAACAGAGAGTTATATAATTAATTACAAAGGGGATAAATTAATAATTTTGTTGTGCAGTTGATTACTTGATGGAAATAAAACGAAAATCTATTTAAAAGTTTATAAATGAAATATAACGAGTTTAAATGGACAGTTATCAAGATCATTGGGTCTCTAATGTACTTCAGCTCGTGGTGGTAACAAAATCTATTGGAAATTAAGAAAGAAACTATATTTGTATTTTACTCAGAAAACAATACACAACAACAATATATATATATATATATATATATATATATATATATATATATATATATATATATATATATATATATATATATATATATTTAATATATAACATACAATACATACATATATATATATATATATATATATATAT
>NC_090739.1:23853910-23858910 GCF_036898095.1 Palaemon carinicauda
CAAGTAATTAAAATAAATGATGTCCCGGAATCCTCAAAAGTTTGCAAGATGCTCATTATCTGTTCGATGAGAAACCCTACAACTTGTAAAAGGGTTCTTCTTCTTCTTCTTCTTCTTCTTCAGAAAAACGACCATAGAGTTAAAGGCCTTTATTAACAGCGTCTTCTTCATGCAAGAGAACCTTAATTAGACGAGGGAAATTTTCCTCCCTACTTATAAGAGGAAGAAGAAGAAGGGGAAGAAAAAGAAGACAAGCTCTTGGTTGCCCGGTTATTAAGGATTAAAACTATGTCGCCTTTCATCTTGGAACAATATTAATAGCAAATGTTAATGACGCAGCGGTGCTCCCCCCCCCCCCCCCGCCCCCCATACACATTCATTTGCCTTTGTCATTCGAAACACCAAACTCCCTTGTCTTTAGAGGCAATTCTCGTACTTCTATCAGGGCGAAATTCCTCAATTTCCTTCATTATCATCATTTCGATTTTACCAAAGTTGAAGGTTAAACGTGTCTGATTCAAGTTCCAGTCTCATCAGAATAGATGCTCACCAGAACGACAGCCGAGAAAGCCCAACCCCCATTGTAGTGCCCAACCACAGCAGTGGGCCCTCCCTAGTAAACAGTCTAAACTCATGGTCCCGGGCTAGGATCGATCTGCTGCCCTGCGAATGCAAGGGAAACAAAATACCACAGTACTAACCAGGAGGCTATGGATGTTACACTATCTATTAAAAAAGGCATTTTAATGGTTTAAATGTTATTCATGAATGACAGAGGAAAGGGATAGCAACAATGTCGTAGAGACTGACCATTTATAAATATGATCAGCACCCAAGCAAGGACCAGGGAGGGCTAGGTAATGACTACCGATGACTCCGCAAGTATATAGGCTCCCCTAAGTCCTGGATCCCATCCCTAGCGAGCGAGGATGGTGAGGTTGTAAACACTACTGGAATCATAAAGCAATAAGCTCTTGTTGTGAGTGTGTGTAGATTGCCTTACCTTATGTAAGACACGGGCTCTTGCCGCTGGGCAGCCCGTAATAAACTCTTGTTAAAGTTTTTATAGTTTATATAGGAGATTTTATGTTAATGTTGTTACTCCTCTTGAAATATTTTATTTTTCCTTGTTTCCTTTCCTCACTGGGCTATTTTCCCTGTTGGAGACCCTGGGCGTATAGTTCCCTGATTTTCCAACAACTAGGGTTGTAGATTAGCAAGTAGTAGTAATAATAATAATAATAATAATACTTTTCCAGACTACTTTGGGGCTCAATCCCAAGCTTCATATCAAAGTAAAGTTTAGCTGAAACTGTTAATCACAATGGGAAAAGAGAGTGAAAAAAAATGAAATTTGTGAATTGAAAACAAAGAGGTGTCTTACGCAAGTGACTCAAATATTCAAGAGGGATTATAAGGAAATATAAAAATAACGGGTAAAAATTCTGGCTGAAAAGGAGTCAAGCAGATTCAATAGCACCTACCTATACTTGGAAAAATCCTTGAGAGAATTTCTGTTTTTTTATTGGTCGAGCTATTTCAACAGTTTAGAATTAACATTATATCTCATATTTTATTAAATTTACAGATGTAATACAAAAACACACGCACAAACTCACACACATTGTATGTATATATATATATATATATATATATATATATATATATATATATATATATATATATATATATATATATATATATATATATACTGTATATATACATATATATGTATATAAATATATATATATACTGTATATATATACACACACACACACAAAATATATATATATATATACATATATATATATATATATATATATATATATATATATATATATATATATATATATATATATACACGCAGAAAGACGAGCATAGATAGATAGAAACTTGAATGTCCATTCTTTGTAGAGCGACCCGTGTTCGTGAACAATTATATTATTTGCTGTTATTCAGGAAAAAATCATGGGAAAACATAGAAAAAAATCATCTACGTTCACTTCACAAAAAAAAGCTATAAAACAATATGAAATAATGTGGAAAAGAAGATTGAGTTAATAATGGGAATTTTCAAAGGGAAAACTATCGAAAAATCAAAGTCATAACGTTCTTTGAGAATTCCCGGAAATGTTCGCTAAAAATACGAAAATTCGCTTTGTTAATAAGATTTGGAAAATGATTCTACGAAATGGAAGGGTCTCTCTCTCTCTCTCTCTCTCTCTCCTCTCTCTCTCTCTCTCTCTCTCTCTCTCTCTCTCTCTCTCTCTCTCTCTCTCTCTCTCTCTCGCTAATTTAATCCCTCTTGGAACTGCGTCAGTAACTGTAACTTTATTTCACTGTTAATTAAGCAAGATTTTTCTTTAAAAATATGTTTCTCTTTGTTGCAATGTTTGCTAAAACGCACAGTTCAATGAAAGTTCGTCTCGCGTTGAGTGATAGTAAAAAAAAAAAAAAAAAAAAACTTAAAAAACAAATACATTCCAAGAAGTTATGGTGTGAAAAATCTGTCCATAGAATAGAGTATATTCAGTGGTCAAAGTGTCTGACCTTGTTTCTTTTAACCTTCACTAGTTTCTTTCTCTTTCTTCGTAATCAAGTTTTCCACCTCTCTCGCCTTCCCTCTCCTATCTCAATACAGAAGATAATAATGCGTTTAATATTTTCTCTACTTTCCAGCTAATACCAAATTTACATTGACTTTCCATCCTTCCTTGGAATCTTCCCTCTACTCTAAAGGAACCTCCTTTCTCAGGCTACTTACTATATCCCCTCTTTCATTAATCCCTCAACAGGAAATGACAAATGAAGTGCCTGACTTCACCACCCAAACTGTTACGTAAAAGATGTATTTCTCCCTTAGATTGAATTTTTTGTTCTTGTATATATACATCATATATATATATATATATATATATATATATATATATATATATATGTGTGTATTATAAATATTATATATATATATATATATATATATATATATATATATATATATATATATATACATACAGTATATAAATATATAATGGAATAAAATCAGAGTGAGGGGAAACGAGGGCATAAAGACAATCCCGAACAGGATAGCATTCGTCGTTATAATTTGTATGATCTGTAAATAATTATTGTAAAAACAAACAATTCTTTTAATTTTTAAGTCTTATAAATACTTTACATACAAGGCAAACACTGTTAGATATAAATTAGCATAATTTATCCCAAATGAAAAAGAATACGGGTTGTTCACCAACACAGGAAATTCGTAATCATTCTCATAGCTATATTACATAACCCCACATGGTGCAGAGTTCCTTTTGGCCAACAACCCCCCCACTCTCTCCTGCCTTAACACAGCAAGCGTTTCAAGCAAACCCCCCCCCCCACCATTTCCTTGCAGTATAATTAATCCGGCCAACTCATAAACAAGATTTCTACGATCATATTCATTGCAGTGAATCTGCGATGCAACGTTGCGGGTTGGGAATTAAATATGCAATCGTTGCAAACAAGGCAAAAGGTCCATAATTTCCAAAATTAAACTGGATTCGAGGTTCCATGTCATCGTATAAACAAGGATACTTGTTTGACTGTAATGTTGATAAAGACGGATTTACGGGGGAGGGGGGGGGGGGGGTCAAAGGGTTTAGGGGCGTATTGGTGGTGGTGGGGGGGGGGGTTAGGCTAGACTTGGGGCGATTTGCAGACCTTGAAGAGTTTTAAATGAAGTAAAAGATTCAGGGAAATTCTGGCGCTTAAAAAGCAGGGTTTCGAGTGGGTCTAGACTTTAATATGAATCTATCTTGAGATTTTAGTGTTTTGTGGCTAAACAAACACATGCATAACCAGTAACAAACAAACAAACAGAAGTGAAGGATTAGTTTGCAAATATCTTGCGGAGTATGAAGAGCTAAAAACCGTTTTTTAGTTTCTTCCCCGACAAACCATACTTTTAGAAATGGAACTTTAACGTGATAACTCTTCGAAAAGGTAAATTAACATTTTGATTCGGTTTGATATCCTTTGACGATGAGGTCAGTAGTCCTTGTAGATAATACTAGGTTTTAAGAGTTACATTTAAAAAAAAATCCAGTACTTTAGAAAGTTCTTATCTATCTTCATATAATGACCAAATAAAAAGAAAACATTAGAGAAAGATACGAAAATTCTTATAAAATTACATAAGGTAGAGCTTAGAAGTTGACTGAGTTAGGTTATAAGGTTTCTTATAGGGTTGCTAATTTTACCAAAGAGTTAATTGTTTAAATTCTATTCTTGAATTTAGGTCGAGCTAGTTTGGAAATAACTCTAATATGAGAGGAAGGATACAGGTATTATAATGACATTCGATAGGGAAAATAGGCATTAGTTAAACATAACTATCACGACCACCATGCAAACATTGCAAAAAGACGTTTGCTTAACGGATATGCCAATTCGGCCTGTATTTATCTCACAAATTTACTTTAATGTCATTTCCTGGAAATTTGTATCCTTAATCGTATGAAATATAAATAAAGCTTAAGCCATAATATCCCCCAATATCTTTCTTTAAGTCCGAATGCCGATAAAAGAATAAAGAAATCTTCGGTGTGTGTGTATGTGCATTTGGCAATAAAGGGATCAAGTTCCCTTTCTGGCAGTGCAGAGACCAGGCTGTTGTGGAACGAATGTCGATAAGCAGTAGACTCTTTGGATTTTCCTATATAGAATATGACCGCATAATCGCATTACCTTTGTCCATTGGCCATCTTATGGTGTGACTGGATGTCTCACAGAATCTCGCTTGAAAGCATCACATAAAAGAACGCTTTTTGGTATTACTGCAGAATTCGGAAAAATATTCTATTCATTTTATGCGTATTGTAGGTTGGACAGATATTTTACACACACATATTATATATATATATATATATATATATATATATATATATAAAGTATATATATATATATATATATATATATATATATATCTATATATCTATGTATATACATATATATAT
>NC_090739.1:23873910-23876410 GCF_036898095.1 Palaemon carinicauda
TGATTAAATACGAAACCACACAGACATGAATAATTACATGCACACATACATTAGATGTGCACGTTCACGCGTTTTTTTGCGCGTGCGCACACATATACACACATATATATATGTATGTGCGTATGAAGCGTGGGCATGTATACATATCCATGTGCGCACACACATATAGGCTATATATATATATATATATATATATATATATATATATATATATATATATATATATATTATACAGACGCACACTCACCCCTTTCTTACCAGGGTATGACTACCCGCGTGACAGGAAAAGGTGTGCCCGGCTGGAAAGAAATATATACAGCCTATATATATATATATATATATATATATATATATATATATATAATATATATATATATATATATATATATAATATATATATATATATAGTATATATATATATATATATATATATATATATATATATATATATACGCTGTTTAAAGCGGTATGTGTTTTTGGGGGTAAAATATAAGATTGGGAAATGTATTCGGTCTATATAGCGCGGCGCTGGGACCTGTGAGGCTATTCAAAAAGCAAGTGTATCTACGGTAAAGCTGGAAAAGGTTTCACAAGCACGACAAAATGGAAAAAAAAGGAACAAGATCGGAATTAGAGTAGAGAAATATAAATCAAGTGCAGCTGGGAGCCGAAGGAATGTTACAAAGACCATTAAGCAATGCCTACAGTACACCGTGTGAGGTACACGCAGCATTAATCCCCTACACAAATGAAAATGTCAAAAGGTATTGTGCTGACTTCCGTCTAACAACAAATCCTGTCTTTCTTACGAACATTTCCAGTTTTAATTCTGCAAGTTATTTCTCTAACAGTAAAAGAATAACCTTTTCTGTTAAGGCACGTTACTTTCGTTCTCCTATTCCAAACGACATAGCTAAAATGTTTATTAATGTAAAATCGAGAAATTCAAAATCAGTATTGGTTCGTAAAATATCTAGTGATGAAATTCCCAGAAACACTTCAAAGTCAGTTACTTCTCTCACAAGTAATTAAAATAAATTATGTCCCGGAATCCTCAAAAGTTTGCAAGATGCTCATTATATGTTCGATGAGAAACCCTACAACTTGTAAAAGGGTTCTTCTTCTTCTTCTTCTTCTTCTTCTTCTTCTTCTTCTTCTTCTTCTTCTTCTTCTTCTTCTTCTTCTTCTTCAGAAAAACGACCATAAAGTCAAAGGCCTTTATTAACAGCGTCTTCTTCATGCAAGAGAACCTTAATTAGATGAGGGAAATTTTCCTCCCTACTTATAGGAGGAAGAAGAAGAAGGGGAAGAAAAAGAAGACAAGCTCTTGGTTGCCCGGTTATTAAGGATTAAAACTATGTCGCCTTTCATCTTGGAACAACATTAATAGCAAATGCTAATGACGCAGCGGTGCTCCCTCCCATACACATTCATTTGCCTTTGTCATTCTAAACACCAAACTCACTTGTGTCTTCAGAGGCAATTCTCGTCCTTCTATCTGGGCGAAATTCCTCAATTTCCTTCATTATCATCATTTCGATTTTACCAAAGTTAAAGGTTAAAGGTGTCTGATTTAAGTTCCAGTCTCATCAGAATTGATGCTCACCAGAACGTCAGCCGAGCAAGCCCAACCCCCATTGTGGTGCTCGAACCACAGCAGTGGCCTCCCCGGTAAACATCTTAAACTCACGGTCCCCGGCTGGGATCGATCTGCTGTCCTGTGAATGCGAGGCAAACACCTTACCACTGTACTAGCCAGGAGGCTATGGATGTTACACTATCTATTCAAAAAGCCATTTTAATGGTTTAAATGTTATTCATGAATGGTAGAGGAAAGGGATGGCAACAATGCCGTAGAGACTGACCATATATAAATATAATCAGCACCTAAGATGGGACCATGGAGAGCAATATAATGACTAACGATGACTCAGCAAGTACATAGGCACCCCGAAACCCTGGGCCCCATCCCTAGCTAGCAGGGATGGTGAGGTTGTAAACACTACTGGAACCATACACCAATAAGCTCTTGTTAAAGTTTTTATAGTTTATATAGGAGATATTTATATTAATGTTGTTACTCCTCTTGAAATATTTAATTTTTCCTTGTTTCCTTTCCTTACTGGGCTATTTTCCCTGTTGGAGATCCTGGGCTTATAGTTTCCCGATTTTCCAACAACTAGGGTTGTAGATTAGCAATCAATAATAATAATAATAATACTTTGCCAGACTATTTTGAAGCTGAATCCCAAGCTTCATATCAAAGTAAAGTTTAGCTGAAACTGTTAATCACAATGGGAAAAGAGTGGAAAAAATGAAATTTGTGAATTTGAAAACAAAAGAGGTGTCTTACGCAAGTGAATTAAATATTCAAGAGAGATTGTAAAGAAGTATAGAAATAACGGGTTAAAAGTCTGGCTGAAAAGCAGTCAAGGAGATCCAATAGCACCTACCTATACTTAGCAAAAGCCTTAGAGAGAATTTCTGTTTTTTTTTATTG
>NC_090739.1:23891410-23893910 GCF_036898095.1 Palaemon carinicauda
TATATGTGTGTGTGTGTGTGTGTGTGTGTGTGTGTGTGTGTATGTATAAATTAAATAAAAAGTTAATACGATAAGCAGTGTTTATAGGTAAAATGATGACTTTTACTGAATTAAATATACATACAAGTACTTTATTAAATTAAAATATATATTAAAATACAAAAATAAAATAATATTTAACGTAAGCAATACACTTTTATCGCTGCGAGCTTAAAATTTCGAATTATATAGAAGATCTAAAGTACCATTATTGTGTCTCTCGTTAAAAACAGTCAAGATTCTCTCTTCACATTCAACATCTCTCTCTCTCTCTCTCTCTCTCTCTCTCTCTCTCTCTCTCTCTCTCTCTCTCTCTCTCTCTCTCTCTCTCTCTCTCTAGATACAATATGACTTATTTTCACATTGAGTTACTGCAGTTCCTTTACAAAATCTGTTTACACATCGCCAGCAAATTATTTGTTTACCTCTTGTCTTTTGAGTTTTTTTTTTCTTCTTTTTTTTGCGCGTGCAGTGTAAACAAATAGCCATTTACAGCAAACTTTTCCTTTCCTCTCTCGGAAAGAACAATTTTACACACAGGAGACTCCATGAGAAAGGATTAGGTGAAATAACTAAATATGTTGAGCAAGTAAATATCAAAATAATAAATACGAATATACTAAAAATGTGAAAGTAAATATCGAATATAATTAGGACTGTTTCCAGAAAAGAATAATAAAGCAATTTGGTACAAACTATTGGTTAGAAGAAATGGTGGTAAGAATATAAGTAGGACGGCTATAAGGCAATTTGGCACAAACTATATATAACTATGAGTGTTTCCAGAACAATAATATTAGACTAAACATACCCTTGGGCGAGTTGGTTTAAGACCAATCGAGTTCTTGGACCAATCGTACCTTTAGACAAGTTGGTTTTAGACCAATTCACTTTGGAGCAATTGGTATTAGACTAATTGTCATTAGCCCAATCTTCTGGGACCGGTGTGTGTGTGTGTGTGTGTGCGTGTGTGTGTGTGTTTGTGCGCGAACGTGCGTGTGTGAAAGGGACTGCAATCGTGAACTACGAACCAAAGGAATAATTTCCTGCATTTGTCATCGGTGGAAACAAAAGTGCATTTCCCCTTTAACCCGGCAATGTAAAAATATTTCACTCGAGAGCTGTAAATGAGACTTATTGTTAATCTATATTTGCCTTGTTTGGTTTAATGCGGAGACACTTCGATAAGGGAACGCTTAAACAATGAAAAATATATATTTGTTTAAATATGAATGTTGACATGAATGAATGATACAATAGTTATACATAAATGAATGGTTTTTTCTGCATTCCGTTTTGCATTAAATATAAAAGTTTTCAATTGTACATATATGTATGCATTTGTGTATATGATTTAATATCATGCTATATATTCAGAGCACGTATATACGGACTCTCTCAACAATAACGAATTTCTTCACAACTACTTTATTATGGCAAATAAATATAACGCGAGGAAAAAATAAACAAAGTTTTTATTAGCCTTAAATAAATGTGTAAATTACAAAGAGCGTTTTGCATTGAATGTTTTATATATATATATATATATATATATATATATATATATATATATATATATATATATATATATATATATATAAACATATATATATATTTATATATATATATATATACATATATATATAGAAACATATATATATATATACAAACATATATATATATATATATATATGCGTGTATGTGTGTTTGTGTGTGTGTGTTCAGTACTCATACCACATAAATGCCATCTGAGAACAGGAAAGTAGCACCTTCCTACATCACATAAATGAAAACGAAACGGTGAATGGTTATATGTACATACATACAGATACATACACACACATATATACACGTGAAATATGAAAACCCTAACAGTGGAGGTAAAAAAATTGCTCTCACAGTAAGTTTAAAGTCTCATCAAACATCAAACGGTAATTTAAACCTACAATTATTTAAAATGTGATAATAGAATTATTCTAATAAACAAAATCACGGAACCAGCGTAAAGCAATAACAAACATATATTTCATTATACATATCTAATTTCCGGGATCATTGGGATCTACTGTCCAAAGTTCGGAAGTTTCTTTTTTGAACGACCATCAAGTTAAAAGCAAAATTTATAATAGTCGAACATTAGCCGACCTGGGACTTTTTGCCATTAAAAATAGCTCTGCAAAAATGGAATCTCGTTGTTTTAACGATAATAGCCATGCAATCGTGCATTGCATAATCTCTTTTCGTTTCCGTTTTTATTCTATTTCGAAATATTTTGCAAGATGCACCAAATGGCATTAGAAATTGAACTCATTGAGATGGTGCTGAGGCTATACTTTGTCCTTATTTTGTGGCCCCTTCAACTATTCATTTGGTGATTTTGGGTCATGATGTTATGCAATCAGGAAGAATTAAAGTTTTATGACAAGAACGAGCATTCGGGAGAGTTAACAAACTGTCTTTA
>NC_090739.1:23898910-23903910 GCF_036898095.1 Palaemon carinicauda
AGCGTGTGCATGTATACATATGCATGTGCACACACATATAGGCTATATAATTCTCTATTACACACTAGTGTCCGCAACCCGTCAAAGATAGTCACACATATGCATACGCACCCCCATCTTACCAGGGTATGACAACATTTTCGGAAAGAAATATACATATACATAGCATATATATATATATATATATATATATATATATATATATATATATATATATATATATATATATATATATATATATGCTGCTTAAAGCGGTATAGGTTTTTAGGGGTAAAAAGATGAGATTGGATTGTATCTGATTTACGGAATCGGTCTATATAGCACGGTGCTGGGCCCTGTGAGGCCATTCATCACCCAATGCATATACGGTAAAACCTTGGTATTTCACTAGGATATAAAAGCTGGAAAAGGTTACACAATCATTACAAAATGGAAGAAAAGGAACAAGATCGGAATTAGAGTAGAAAATATAAATCAAGGGCAGCTGGGAGACGAAGGAATGCTACAGAGACCCTTAAGCAATGCCTACAGTGCACCGTGTAAGGTACACGCAGCATTAATCCCCTACTGAAATGAAATGTCAAAAGGTCAAAAGGTATTGTACTGACTTCCGTGTACCAACAAATCCTGTTTTCCAGCTATAATTCTACAAGTAATTTCTGTAACAGAAAAAGAATAATCTTTTTGTTAAGGCACGTTACTTTCATTCTTCTATTCGAAACGACATAGCTAAAATGTTTATTAACATAAAACCGAGAAATTCAAAATTAGTATTGGTTCATAAAATATCTATTGAAGAAATTCCCCGGAACATTTCAAAGTCAGTTACTTCTCTTCCATGTAATTAAAATAAATTATGTCCCGGAATCCTCAAAAGTTTGCAAGATGCTCATTATCTGTTCGATGAGAAACCCTACAAGTTGGAAAGGGTTCTTCAAAAAAAAAAAAAAAAAAAAAAAAAAAAAAAAAAAAAAAAAAAAAAAAGACCATAGAGTCAAAGGCCTTTATTAACAGCGTCTTCTTCATGCAAGAAAACCTTAATTAGACGAGGGAAATTTTCCTCCCTACTTATAAGAAGAAGAAGAAGAAGAAGGAGAAGAAAAAGAAGACAAGCTCTTGGTTGCCCGGTTATTAAGGATTAAAACTATGTCGCCTTTCATCTTGGAACAACATTAATAGCAAATGCTAATGACGCAGCGGTGCTGCCCTCCCCCCATACACATTCATTTGCCTTTGTCATTCTAAACACCAAACTCCCTCGTCTTCAGAGGCAATTCTCCTCCTTATGTCTGGGTGAAATTCCTCAATTTCCTTCATTATCATTATTATCATCATTTCCATTTTACCAAAGTTAAAGGTTAAAGGTGTCTGGTTTTAGTTCCAGTTTCATCAGAATAGATGCTCACCAGAACGTTAGCCGGGCAAGCCCAACCCCCATTGTGGTGCCCAACCACAGCAGTGACCTCCCCGGTAAACAGCTTAAACTCACGGTCCCGGGCTGGGATCAATCTGCTGCCCTGTGAATGCGAGGCAAACACGATACCACTGTAGTAGCCAGGAGGCTATGGATGTTACACTATCTATTAAAAAAGGCATTTTAATGGTTTAAATGTTATTCATGAATGGCAGAGGAAAGAGATAGCAACAATGTCGTAGAGACTGACCATTTATAAATATGATCAGCACCCAAGCTAGGACCAGGGAGGGCTAGGTAATGACTACCGATGACTCAGCAGGTTTTATAGGCTCCCTTAACCCCTGGGCCCCATCCCTAGCTAGCAGGGATGGTGAGGTTGTAAACACTACTGGAACCATATAGCATTAAGCTCTTGTTCAAGTTTTTATAGTTTATACAGGAGATATTTATTTTAATGTTGTTACTCTTCTTGAAATATTCTATTTTTCCTTGTTTCCTTTACTCACTGGGCTATTTTCCCTGTTGGAGACCCAGGGCTTATAGTTTCCTGATTTTCCAACAACTAGGGTTGTAGATTAGCAAGTAGTAGTAGTAATAATAATAATAATAATAATAATAACAATAATAATAATAATAATAATACTTTTCCAGACTACTTTGGGGCTGAATCCCAGGCTTCATATCAAAGTAAAGTTTAGCTGAAACTGTTAATCACAATTGGAAAAGAGAGTGAAAAAAATGAAATTTGTGAATTGAAAACTAAGTGGTGTCTTACGCGAGTGACTTAAATATTCAAGAGAGATTGTAAGGAAATATAAAAATAACGGGTTAAAATTCTGGCCGAAAAGCAGTCAAGGGGATCCAATAGCACCTTCAGTACCTATACTTAGCAAAAGCCTGTAGAGAATTTCTGTTTTTTTATTGGTCGAGCTATTTTAACAGTTTACAATTAGCATTATATTTAATATCTTCTTATATTTACAAATGTAATACCCAAAATCACACAGGTAGAAATTTATTTCTATTTGAACACAATGTTGTGTTTATATATATATATATATATATATATATATATATATATATATATATATATATATATATATATATATATATATATATATAATGTATATATATATATAATGTATATATATATACACAGTATATATACATATATATATATATATTATACAGAAAGACGAGCAGATAGAAATTTGTGTCCATAATTTGTAGATATAAAAATTTGAATGTCTTTACTTTGTAGAGCGACCCGTGTTCGTGAACAATTTCATTATTTGCTGTTATTCAGGAATAATCATGGGAAAAAAATAGAAAAAAAAATTCATTTACGTTCATTTCACAAAATAAAAGCTATAAAACAATATACAAAATGTGGAAAAGAGGATTGAGTTAATAATGGGAATTTTCAAAAAGAAAACTTTCGAAAAATCAAAGTCATAATGTTCTTTGTGAGTTCCCGGAAATGTTCTCTAAAAATACGAAAATTCGCTTTGTTAATAAGATTTGGAAAATGATTCTACGAAATGGAAGGGTTCCCCCCCCCCCTCTCTCTCTCTCTCTCTCTCTCTCTCTCTCTCTCTCTCTCTCTCTCTCTCTCTCTCCAGTTTAATCCCTCTTGAAACTGCGTCAGTAACTGTCACTTTATTTCACTGTTAATTAAGCCAGATTTTTCTTTGTTACTATATTTGCTAAAACACACACAGTTCAATGAATGTTCGTCTCACGGTGAGTGAAAGAAGTGAAAAAAAAAAACTTACCATAAAATAGAGTATGTACAGAGGTCAAAGTGTCTGACCATGTTTCTTTTTAACCTTCACTAGTTTCTTTCTCTTCTATCGTAATCAGCCTTTCCACCTCTCTCGCCTTTCCTCTCCTATCTCAATACAAAAGATAATAATACGTTCAATATTTTCTTTATTTTCCAGCTAATACCAAATTTACATTGACTTTCCATCCTTCCTTGGAATCTTCCCTCTACGCTAACGAACCTCCTTTCTCAGGCTACTACATCCGCTCTTTTACTATTTCCTCAACAGGAAATGAAACATGAAGTCCCTGACTTCACCACCCAACACCACCCAAACTGTTACGTAAAAGATGTATTTCTCGCTTAGATTGAACTTTTTGCTCTTCTATATATATATATATATATATATATATATATATATATACATATATATATATATATATATATATATATATATATATATATATATATATATATATATATATATATCATTTAAATATATATCATATATATATATATTATATATACATCTATATATATGTATTATATATTATATTATATATATATATATATATATATATATATATATATATATATATATATATATATATATGTATATACATACAGTATATAAGTATATGATGGAAGAAAGCCAGAGTGAGGGGAAACTGGGGCATAAAGACAATCGCGAACAGGATAGCATTTGCCGTTATAATTTGTATGATCTATAAATAATTATTGTAAAATAAATAACAAATCTTTTAATTTTTAAGTCTTATAAATACTTTAAATACAAGGCAAACACTGTTAGATATAAATTAGCATAATTTATCCCAAAATGAAAAAGAATATGGGTTGCTTACCAACACAGGAAATTCGTAATCATTCTCATAGCTATATTGCATCACCCCACATGGTGCAGAGTTCCTTTTGGCCAACAATCCCCCCCACCCCCTCCTGCCTTAACACAGCAAACGTTTCAAGCAACCCCCCCCCCCGCCATTTCCTTGCAGTATAATTAATCCGGGCAACTCATAAACAAGATTTCTACGATCATATTCATTGCAGTGAATCTGCGATGCAACGTTGCAGGTTGGGAATTAAATATGCAATCGTTGCAAACAAGGCAAAAGGTCCATAATTTACAAAATTAAACTGGATTCGAGGTTTCATGTCATCGTATAAACAAATATACTCGTTTGACTGTAATGTTGATAAAGACGGAGGATTTACGGGGGAGGGGGCCAAAGGGTTTAGGGGCGTCTTGTGGGGGGGGGGGGGGTTAGGCTGGACTTGGGGCGATTTGCAGACCTTGAAGAGTTATAAATGAAATAAAAGATCCACTGAAATTCTAGCGCTTAAAAAGCAGACTTTCGCGTGAGTTTAAATTTAATATGAGTCTATCTTGAGGTTTTAGTACAGTATTCTATGATTGAACAAACACACGCATAACCACTAACAAAAAAACAAACAGAAGTGAAGAATTAGTTTGCAAATATCTTGCGGAGTATGAAGAGGTAAAAACCTTTTTTTACATTGTTCCCCAACAAACCGTACTTTTAGAAATGGAACTTTAACGTGATAACTCTTCGAAAAGGTAAATTAACATTTTGATTCAGTTTGATTTCCTTTGACGGTGAGGTCGGGAGTCCTTGAAGTCAGGTTTTAGGAATTATATGAAAAAACAAACAAATCAAGTACTTTAGAAAGTTCTTATCTGTCTTCATAAAATGACCAAACAAAAAGAAAACACCAAAGAAAGATACAAAAGCTCTCTTAAACTTAAAAGATAAATGTTTGAATTCGGTTATAGGGTTT
>NC_090739.1:23906410-23908910 GCF_036898095.1 Palaemon carinicauda
ATTAATCTTAATGAGGAATACCTTAACAACTCAAGATTTGCAGATGGCATAGTAATGTTATTGAATCATGGGGGGGGGGGAGGGAACTGCAAAAGATGATGGAAGATTTGAATATAGAAAGCAGATATATGGGACTGAATATGTACATGAGTAGAACTATGATAATGTTACATGAAAATGCAGAGACAACAAATAAAGGTTATTGACGAACCTCAAGATATTGTTAATTAATAAATATATGTACCTAGGACAGATAGTTAGTGTTTCACTGGGACATGAGACCGAAATCAAAAGAACGATAAGCATGGGATGGAGAGCTTTGGAAAACAAAATAAGATTATGAAAGTTAAAATGCCACTTTCTCTAAAAAGGAAAGCATTCAATCAGATGGTCCTAGTAGTTTCAACTTATGCATCAGAAACTTGGAGCCTTACTAAAGCCTTAGAATATAAGCTAGTTACAACTCGGAGAGCTATATGCAAGAAATATAAATGGACGTGGGCAGGACATATAATGAGAATGACAGATATTAGGTGCGCATTAAGAATAACAGAATGGGTCACTAGAGATTGTAAAAGAAGCAGGGTAAGGAAGAGAAGACGATGGATTGATGAACTAAGAAAGTTTGCGAGTGTGGAGTGACTTTGAAGACCATAAACAGACGCAAGTACAACATGTCTGAGTCCTTTGTTCTATATTGGACTAGTAATGGCTGATGAATATATGTGTATATATATATATATATATATATATATATATATATATATATATATATATATATATATATATGACACAAACCTTACCAGCCAAAAAATTCAAGGTAAAACCTGTGTTGGGGACAACAACATAGACAGCCAAAGCGGTGGAGAGCATAAGAATTTCTTCGACCATAAAGGCTAATACTAACTAGTCATTCCTAAGGGGAAGCACATATATATGAAAAAAATAAGGTGAGGCAAGTGGTTATTTAAAAAGTCTTTTCATTTTTACAGAAATAAATTTTTTAACGTGTTGGTCAGTACTCTTTTTTTTTTTTTTCCCTGTTACGAGCAAGGAAATTTTACAGCGTCCCGCTGTTTATAGTCTGAACACGTTCCACATGGGAACCAGGTAAATATTTTACCTCTCTCTCTCTACCACTCCATATACTAAAGCTCTCTCTCTCTCTCTCTCTCTCTCTCTCTCTCTCTCTCTCTCTCTCTCTCTCTCTCTCTCTCTCTCTCTCTAAGGAGATTCAAACCAATCTCATTTCACGGCTTAACGACTGTGTGTGTGTGTGTGTGTGTGTGTGCGCGCGAACGCGCGCGAGCGCGTACATTTCATGTTCAAAATTCTATAAGTTGAAACCTCGCTGTTTTTTAAACTAGAACTCAAATGACCGTCTGTCCTTAGATTGAAGTAACCCGCCTTCGTGAAAATATAACCCATTTCTTTTCTACTTAAGTAAATCAACTCCTAAGTCTCATTAATTTTTTCTTTCTATTACTAATAACCTCAACCACCCTACTATAATATATTGCGGTGTTTATTTTATTGAAGCATAAAGCATGGACATACAAACGTTCGTTGAGTTGTTCAGTACAGTTCTTGTGTGCCATTTGTAAAGTGAATTATTTACCAATGAATGAACTAATTCCTCGGGAATACATGTGAATCATTATTGGATTCTTTAATTAACCTCTAATACAAAAAACTGAACAAACATACAGTGAACAATTGATCTGTTTTATGTGGCTGAAACATTTTTTGTTGATACCAAATCACCCGAGTATGAGAACAATTGTTTTGTTTTTTATTTACACTTTTTAGAAATGAAGTGATGAATCAGGCAAAAGAGATGACAAACGATGTAGTCGCAAGTTTATGACCTGACCTTACCTATCCTAAATATGCGTTTAAAGAATAGAAATGGGAGTGGATATTGACTTGTCGACATTTACAGATAATGGAGTACTAAATGATGACTCGATGGAAGTTAGAGAAACAACTGGATAGTTGCAAGAAAATAAAAGTTCTCCAAAGAAGAAAAAATTGATGGCAAATGTAAGGAAGGACAAGGCTTGGAAGATAGCAAGACAGGTAAGATTTGGACTGACTCATGAGTGGGGTTAGATGTTCTTTTAGAAAAGTTGTTAGCAAAGAGATTAGAAAAATAGCTTTCTATTCTCTTTAATAGAAGAAACTAAATTGGAAAAACAAACATCGAAATCTCTTACTACAGCTGTTGCGACAAGTGTGTCACGAAATGAAAGTGCAGCTGGAAAAACCAAATAAGAGAATTGCCGAATGTTATGTTAAATTAAGTTATTTCAGTGTTTATAAATAAATTCGGTCTTCGGCAGGAGTAAATGTTAACTGCCCTTTTCATAAGAGTTCGGTGATAACCTTCGCCCCTCCTCCTTCGTTAACTAGTGAATGGCCATTAACTCTTTTGTTTATTTTTTTTTCTTTTGAGTGTTTGGTCTTTTAGTCAGAGCTGCGGACGAGACTACTGCTGCCT
>NC_090739.1:23918910-23921410 GCF_036898095.1 Palaemon carinicauda
TATGACAAGAACGAGCATTCGGGAGAGTTAAAAGACTGTCATTAGATGGCGCTGAGGAGTTTAAATATGAAGGAAAGTAAGCTGTAGGCAAGTAGATGACGGCCTCTGCAAAAAGCATTAAACTTTGGAGAGGCAATGAAACGTCTTCATTGACGGTATCTCCCCTACATAATAAAGACAAAGTGTTCTCTCTCTCTCTCTCTCTCTCTCTCTCTCTCTCTCTCTCTCTCTCTCTCTCTCTCTCTCTCACATACATACATACATATATATATATATATATATATATATATATATATATATATATATATATATATATATATATATGTAACACACACACACATATATATATATATATATATATATATATATATATATATATATATATATATATATATATATATACAGTGGTACCTCTACATACGAATTTAATCCGTTCCAGAACCAACTTCGAATGTAGAAAATGTTCGGATGTATAAACGAATTTTCCCATAAGAATACATTGAAATAGGATTAATCCGTAGTTGAGCCCAAAAACCTATGATAACTTTTTAATAAACTACTACACATGATTTCCCATGAGAATAATGCACACTAAATTAGATAATAGACATGTAAATAAGAAGAATTAGCAAAAAATGATAAATAAGAAACAGGTTTTTAGCGTCACTTTACCTTAGAAACTCCAGCGCAGGTGTTGTTGGTCTTGCTACGCAGAGAGGAGACGGACGGGCGGCGAGGAGGTAGAGAGGTTAACTACGATAAACGTACACTACTGTAACTTATTCTAACTTACACTAAGTGAACTTTAACATAACTTAGCTTATTTTTTTTTTATTTCTATATTTTATATTTTTTAAACATTTTCTGTTTTCCTTTTTGATGATTAATTTTAATCACTTTCACTCTCTACACTTAAAATTGACTGAATTTCTATCGCTTCACTCTATGCCGTTTTCTTTGTTTCACTTTCTTCCGCTTCACTCTTTCCCGTTTTCTTCGAATCACTTACATCCTCTTCATCACGAGTTCGCTTCGTAGTTTTTTGAAAGAAATTATCGATAGATAGTTGCTTGGTACGGCTTTTCAGAATGTTTCGAAAGTGAGTTAGGCAAACATCATCGAACTGCGAAACTACAGGACAAACCTGCAATTTTTTTGGGTGGTATTTGTCGATGAAGTCGACCACGTCTTGATATTTTCCTAACACCTCTTTTATATGCGCCGAACCTAACACATGTTCTACCTCCTCGCTCCCTTCCTCATCATCACTCATGTGCTCAGACATAGCATGGAGTTCCTTGAGCTCATCTGGGGTGAGCAGGTGCCTTGTCAAGGCATAGCAGGCACTTTAAAGGCAATTTCTGTTCATAAAGATACTTCTTCACAGAAGGGCCGAAAACTTGGTTAACCCATTGCACAAAGAACTGCCTAGTGACCCAGGCCTTCGAGTTGGATTGCAAGAAAACATGAAGCTGGTCCTTATCGACGTTGTGTGCCTTAAAGGCCATAGGGTTCTCAGAATGGTAAACCAGTAAGGGCTTGACTTTAAAGTCCCCGCTAGCGTTGGCACATAGATCAAGAGTCAACTGATCCTTCATTGGCTTATGCCCAGGCAATTTCTTCTCTTCGGCGGTGATGTAGGTTCGACTGGGCCTCTTCTTCCAAAACAGCCCGGTTTCATCACAATTAAACACTTGCTACTCTACGTAGCCTTCTTCCAGCACGATCCTTTCGAAGTTCTTGACAAAGTCAGCTGCAGCCTTTGTGTCCGCACTAGCAGCCTCTCCGTGGCGAACAACTGAATGAATCCCGGACCGTTTCTTAAATTTCTCAAACCAGCCACGAGATGCCTTGAAATCATCTGAGGAAGGCTCGGTTGAACTCTCCCCAGCATCACCCCCAGAGCTCTCCTCCTTCAAGTCCGTAAAGATGGCGTGCGCCTTCTCGCAGATGACGGTCTCGCAGATAACGGTCTCGGTGATGGTGTCGCCAACGATCTCTCTGTCCTTGATCCACACTAGCAGAAGTCGTTCCATCTCTTCTATGATAGGGCTACGGCGGTTTGAAATTATGGTGATCCCCTTAGAAGGTTTCACTGCTTTAATAGCTTCCTTCTGTTTAAGGATTGTCGAGATCGTCGACATATTACGGCCATACTGTTTAGCAAGTTCACTCACGCGGACGCCACGCTCATGTTTTTCAATAATTTCCTGCTTTACGTCTAAAGAAAGCATTTCCTTCTTCCTTTTCTCACCACTACCACTACCACTTGCAAAACTAAGCCTTTTAGGACCCATACTTTACGTAAATTACCATTAAAGGATGCACGTAAAAAAATCACGATTAAAACACAGTTAATAGCAGAACGCACAGGGCACAACCGCAAGAAGCCGACGAGAACAGAGGAATGACCCAAGTCACGCTAATTGAGGGTCCCTCCGAGGTCGAAGTGCTGCCTTCTATCGGTGAAAATAAAAAACACTTCAGGCACTATGAGCAC
>NC_090739.1:23928910-23931410 GCF_036898095.1 Palaemon carinicauda
GAATAAAGAAATCTTCAGTGTGTGTGTGTGTGTGTGTGCGTTTGGCAACAAAGGGATCAAATTCCCTTTCTGACAGTGCAGAGACCAGGCTGTTGTGGAACGAATGTCGATAAGCAGTAGACTCTTTGGATTTTTCAATATCAAAATGTGACCGCATAATCGCATTACCTTTGTCCATTGGCCATCTTATGGTATGACTGGATGTCTCACAAAATCTCGCTTGAAAGCATCACAAAAAAGAACGCCTTTTGGTATTACTGGAGAATTTGGAAAAATATTCTATTCGTTTTATGCGTATTGTAGGTTGGACATATATTTTACACACACATCATATATATATATATATATATATATATATATATATATATATATATATATATATATATATATATATATATATATATATATATATATATAATAATGAGCAATTGTCTTTATATATATATATATATATATATATATATATATATATATATATATATATAATAATGAGAAAATGTCTTTATATATATATATAATGAACAATTGTCTTTATATATATATATATATATATATATATATATATATATATATATATATATATATATTTATATTTATATAAATATATATATATATATATATATATATATATATATATAAAATATATATATTATATATACATATATGAATTATATATATTATATGCATATATAAAATTATATATATGTGTGTGTCTTTTTGGTCACGCCCAGCTTCTCCCAATCTCTCGGGAAGGGAGAGAGGTAGTAGTTATACCTTGGTGATTGGGGTCCGTGTGCGTGTGTGCTCATAACTACTGCCGGCATTTTTGGCAGGTTGCGTACAATAGTTTACATGTGTATATATATACATGTATACATATATACGTATATATATACATATATATATATACACATACATACATACATGATATATATACACACATAATATATATATATATATATATATATATATATATATATATATATATATAGTGAAAAGATTACGAATGAGAAAGGAGTTACACGAGGAGACCCATCTCTCCTAAATTATTCACAGCATGCCTATTAGAAGTATTTAAAAATTTAAATTAGGAAAATGTAGGAATTAATCTTAATGGGGAATACCTTAACAACTCAAGGTTTGCAGATGACATAGTAATGTTATTGAATCATGGGGGGGGGGGGGACTGCAAAAGATGATGGAAGATTTGAATATAGAGAGCAGATATATAGGACTGAAAATGTACATGAGTAAAACTATGATAATGTTAAATGAAAATGCAGAGACAACAAATAAGGGTTATCGACGAACCTCAAGATATTGTTAATAAATATACGTACTTAGGACAGACAGTAAATGTTTCACTGGGACATGACGCCGAAATTAAAAGAACGATAAGCATGGGATGGAGAGCTTTGGAAAACAAAATGAGATTATGAAAATTAAAATGCCACTTTCTCTAAAAATGAAAGCATTCAATCAGATGGTCCTACCAGTTTCAACTCATGCATCAGAAACTTGGAGCCTTACTAAAGCCTTAGAATATAAGCTAGTTACAACTCAGAGAGCTATTTGCAAGAAAAATAAATGGACATGGGCAGGACATATAATGAGAATGACGGAATGGGTCACTAGAGATTGTAAAAGAAGCAGGGGAAGGAAGAAAAGACGATGGATTGATGAACTAAGGAAGTTTGCAAGTGTGGAGTGGCTTCGAAAACCATAAACAGACGCAAGTAGAACATGGCCTAGAGTCCTTTGTTCTACATTGGACTAGTAATGGCAGATGAATATATATATATATATATATATATATATATATATATATATATATATATATATATATATATATATATATATATATATATATATATATATATATTTCTTTGACCAAAAATGTTAATACTAACTACAGTCACTCCTAAGGGGAAACACAAAAAAATAAGGTGAGGCAAATGGTTATTTAAAAAGTCTCTTCATTTTTACAGAAATAAATTTTCTAACGTGTTGGTCAGTACTTTTTTTTCTTTCTTTTTTCCCCTGTTACGAGCAAGGAAATTTTACAGCGTCCCGCTGCTTATAGTCTGAACACGTTCCACATGGGAACCAGGTAAATATTTTACCTCACTCTCTCTACCACTCCATATACTAAATCTCTCTCTCTCTCAAAAGGAGATCAAGCCAATTTCATTTCACGGCTTAACCAGTGTGTGTGTGTGTGTGTGTGTGTGTGTGTGTGTGTGTGTGTGTGTGTGTGTGTGTGCGCGCGCGAGAGAGAGAGAGAGAGAGAGAGAGAGAGAGAGAGAGAGAGAGAGAGAGAGAGAGAGAGAGAGAGAGAGCGTACATTTCACAGTCAAAATTGAAATCTCACTCAGTGTTTGGAACTAAAACTCAATGACCGTGTGTCCTAAGATTCAAGCAACCTGCCTTCATGAAAATGTAACGAATTTCTTTTCTACTTAAGTAAATTAACTCCTAACTCTTAATTATTTTTTCTTTC
>NC_090739.1:23946410-23958910 GCF_036898095.1 Palaemon carinicauda
GGACATGCATAATTTCATGAACGCATACATTAAGTGTGCATGTTCATGCGTTCTCTTGCGCGTGTGCACACATGCACACACATATATATATATATATATATATATATATATATATATATATATATATATATATATATATATATATATGTATGTATGTGCGTGTGAAGCGTGTGCATGTATGAATGTACGCACACATATAGGCTATATATATATATATATATATATATATATATATATATATATATATATATATATATATATATATATATATATATATATATATATATTACACACTAGTGTACGCAATCCGTCAAAGATAGTCACACAGACGCACGACGCACACGCACCCCCTTCTTACCAGGGTATGACTACAACCTTTCCTCCTTACCCGAGTGACGGGAAAAGCTGTGCGTGGAAGGAAAGAAATATTATAGCTTACATATATATATATATATATATATATATATATATATATATATATATATATATATATATATATATATATATATATATATATATATATGCTGTTTAGAGTGCTATGGGTTTTTTGGGTAAAATATGAGATTGGATTGCATTGAATTTACGGATTCAGTCAATATAGCACGGCGCTGGAGCTTGTGAGGCCCTTCATCACCCAATTGTATCAACGGTAAAACCCTAATTTTTCGCTACGATGTAAAAGCTGGAAAAGATCACACAAGCACAGAAAATTGGAAGAAAAGGAACAAGATCGGAATCAGAGTAGAAAAATTAAAAATCAAGTACATCTCGGAGCCGAAGGAATGTTACAAAGACCCTTAAGCAATGCCTACAGTACGCCGTGTGAGCTAAACGTAGTATTAATCCCCTAAGGAAATGAAAATTTCAAAAGGTCAAAAGGTATTGTACTGACTTCCGTGTACCAACAAATCCTGTTTTCCAGTTATAATTCTACAAGTAATTTCTGTAACAGAAAAAGAATAATCCTTTTCCGTTAAGACACGTTACTTTCATTCTTCTATGCGAAACGACATAGCTAAAATGTTTATTAATATAAAACCAAGAAATTAAAAATCAGAATTAGTTCATAAAATAACTAGTGATGAAATTCCCCGAAACACTTCAAAGTCAGTTATTTCTCTCACAAGTAATTAAAATAAATTATGTCCCCGAATCCTCAAAAGTTTGCAAGATGCTCATTATCTGTTCGATGAGAAACCCTACAACTTGTTAAAGCTTCCTCCTTCTTCTTCTTCTTCATCTTCTTCTTCTTCTTCTTCTTCTTCTTCTTCAGAAAAACGACCATAGAGTCAAAGGCCTTTATTAACAGCGTCTTCTTCATGCAAGAGAACCTTAATTAGACGAGGGAAATTTTCCTCCCTACTTATAAGAGGAAGAAGAAGAAGGAGAAGAAAAAGAAGAAAAGCTCTTGGTTGCCCGGTTATTAAGGATTAAAACTATGTCGCCTTTCATCTTGGAACAACATTAATAGCAAATGCTAAGGACGCAGCGGTGCTCTCGCCCATACACATTCATTTGCCTTTGTCATTCTAAACACCAAACTCCCTTGTCTTTAGAGGCAGTTCTCCTCCTCCTGTCAGGGCTAAATTCCTCACTCCTTCATTATCATCATTTCGATTTTACCAAAGTTAAAGGTTAAAGGTGTCTAATTTAAGTTCCAGTCTCATCAGAATTGATGCTCACCAGAACGTCAGCCGAGCAAGCCCAACCCCCATTTTGGTGCCCAACCACAGCAGTGGCCTCCCCGGTAAACATCTTAAACTTACGGTCCCAGGCTGGGATCGATCTGCTGCCCTGTGAATGCGAGGCAAACACGTTACCACTGTACTAGCCAGGAGGCTATGGATGTTACACTATCTATTCAAAAAGGAATTTTAATGGTTTATATGTTATTCATGAATGGCAGAGGAAAGGGATGGCAATAATGCCGTAGAGACTGACCATATATAAATATAATCAGCACCTAAGATGGGACCATGGAGGGCAAGATAATGACTACCGATGACTCAGCAAGTATATAGGCTCCCCTAAACACTGGGCCCCATCCCTAGCTAGCAAGGATGGTGATGTTGCAAACACTACTGGGACCATAAAGCAATAAGCTCTTGTTAAAGTTTTTATATTAATGTTGTTACTCCTCCTGCAATATTTATTTTTTCCTTGTTTCCTTTCCTTACTGGTCTATTTTCCCTGTTGGAGACCCTGGGCTTATAGTTTCCCGATTTTCCAACAACTAGCGTTGTATATTAGCAATTAGTAATAATAATAATAATACTTTGCCAGACTATTTTGAAGCTGAATCCCAAGCTTCATATCAAAGTAAAGTTTAGCTGAATCTGTTAATCACAATGGGAAAAGAGTGGAAAAAATGAAATTTGTAAATACGCAAGTGACTTAAATATTCACGAGGGATTGTAAGGAAATATAAAAATAACGGGTTAAAATTCTGGCTGAAAAGGAGTCAAGGAGATCCAATAGCACCTACCTATACTTAGCAAAAGCCTTAGAGAGAATTTCTGTTTTATTTTATTGGTGGAGCTATTTGAACAGTTTAGAATTATATCTAATATTTTATTAAATTTACATATGTAAAACACAAACACACACACATTATATATATATATATATATATATATATATATATATATATATATATATATATATATATATATATATATATATATATATTTTATTCAAATAAACCATATATTTTTGCTACAATAATGTCTGGATTCTCTTAACGACCTCGGGTTCAAAGCCCCAGGCGAAATCACACAAAGGCAAGAGCTTGTGACCGGCCAGGAATCGAACCCTGGTCCGGCAAACTTGTAGAGACAATAACTAAACCACTTGGCCATGAAGAAATTTATCATATGTATATATATATATATATATATATATATATATATATATATATATATATATATATATATATATATATATATATATAAATATGAACACAAATAAATAGAAATGTGAGTGCCAATATTTTGTAGAGATCCGTGTTCGCGAACAATTTCATTATTTGCTGTTATTTAGGGATAATCATGGAAAAGAAAATAGAAAAAAAAATTCATATACGTTCATTTCACAAAATAAAAGCTGTAAAATAATATACAAAATGTGGAAAAGAGGATCGAGTTAATAATGGGAATATTCAAAGAGAATACTTTCGAAAAATCAAAGTCATAATGTACTTTGTGAATTCCCGGAAATGTTCGCTAAAAATACGAAAATTCGCTTTGTTAACAAGATTTGGAAAATTATTCTACAAAATGGAAGGCTCTCTCTCTCTCTCTCTCTCTCTCTCTCTCTCTCTCTCTCTCTCTCTCTCTCTCTCTCTCTCTCTCTCTCTCTGCAACTGTAACTTTATTTCACTGTTAATTAAGCAAGATTTTTCTTTAAAAATATGCTTTTCTTTATTACAATATTTTCTAAAACACATTGTTTAATGAATGTTCGTCTCATGTTGAGTTAAAGAAAAAAATACATTCCATGAAGTTATGGTGCGAAAAATCTTAACATAGAATAGAGTATGTACATTGGTCAAAGTGTCTGACCATGTTTCTTTTTAACCTTCACTAGTTTCTTTCTCTTCTATCGTAATCAAGCTTTCCATCTCTCTCGCCTTCCCTCTCCTATCTCAATACAGAAGATAATAATACGTTTAATATTTTCTTTATTTTCCAGCTAATACCCAATTTACATTGACTTTCCATCCTTCCTTGGAATCTTCCCTCTACTCTAAAGGAACCTCCTTTCTCAGGCTACTTACTATATTCCCTCTTTCACTATTTCCTCAACAGGAAATGACACATGAAGTGCCTGACTTCACCACCCAAACTGTTACGTAAAAGATGTATTTCTCCCTTAGATTGAATTTTTTGCTGTTGTGTACACACACACACACACACACACACACACACACACACACACACACACACATATATATATATATATATATATATATATATATATGTATATATATATCTCATATATATCATATATATATTATATATATCATATATATATTACACTGTATATATTATATATATTACATATTATATATATATATATATATATATATATATATATATATATATATATGTATATTATATATATATATATACATCTATCTATCTATCTATCTATCTATCTATATATATATATATATATATATATATATATATATATATATATATATACACAGTATATAAATATATAATGGAAGAAAACCAGAGTGAGGGGAAACGGGGGCATAAAGTCTTATAAATACTTTCAATACAAGGCAAACACTGTTAGATATAAATTTGCAAAATTTATCCCAAATGATTAGGAATACAATATTCATATAAATAAAAATAGGGGTCGATAACTATAACAGGAAATTCGTAATAATTCTCATAGCTATAATACATCACCCCACATGGTGCAGAGTTCCTTTTGGCCAACAATCCCCCCCACCCCCTCCTGCCTTAACACAGCAAACGTTTCAAGCAACCCCCCCCCCCGCCATTTCCTTGCAGTATAATTAATCCGGGCAACTCATAAACAAGATTTCTACGAGTATATTCATTGCAGTGAATCTGCGATGCAACTTTGCGGGTTGGGAATTAAATATGCAATCGTTGCAAACAAGGCAAAAGGTCCATAATTTCCAAAACTAAACTGGATTCGAGGCTCCATGTCATCGTATAAACAAGGATACTCGTTTGACTGTAATGTTGATAAAGACGGATTTACGGGGGAGGGGGACAAAGGGTTTAGGGGCGTCTTGGTGGGGGGGGGGGTAGGTTTGACTGGGGCGATTTGCAGACCTTGAAGAGTAATAAATGAAGTAAAAGATTCAAGGAAATTCTGGCGCTTAAAAATCAGGCTTTCGAGTGGGTCTAGACTTTAATATGAATCTATCTTGAGATTTTAGTGTTTTGTGGTTAAGCAAACACCCGCATAACCACTAACAAACAAACAAACAGAAGTGAAGGATTTGTCTCCAAATATCTTGCGGAGTATGAAGAGCTAAAAACCGTTTTTTAGTTTCTTCCCCGACAAACCGTACTTTTAGAAATGGAACTTTAACGTGATAACTCTTCCAAAAGACAGATTAACATTTTGATTCGGTTTGATTTCCTTTGACGACGAGGTCAGTAGTCCTTGTAGATAATACGAGGTTTTAAGAGTTACATCTAAAAAAAAAAAAAAAAAAAAAAAAAAAAAAAAAAAAAAAAAAAAAAAAAAAAAAAAAAATCCAGTACATTAGAAAGTTCTTATCTGTCTTCATAAAATGACCAAATAAAAAGAAAACATTAGAGAAAGATACGAAAATTCTTATAAAATTATGTAGGTTAGAGCTTAGAAGTTGACTGAGTTAGGTTATAAGGTTTCTCATAGGGTTGTTAATTTGCTTAACGGATATGCCAATTTGACCTGTATTTAACACACAAATTTACTTTAATATCATTTCCTGGAAATTTGTATCCTTAATCGTATGAACTATAAATAAAACTTAAGCCATAATATCACCCCCCCCCCATATCTTTCTTAAAGTCCGAATGCCGATAAAAGAATAAAGAAATCTTCCGTGTGTGTGTGTGTGTGTGTGTTTGTCTGTGTGTGTGCGTTTGGCAATAAAGGGATCAAATTCCCTTTATGGCAGTGCAGAGACCAGGCTGTTGTGGAACGAATGTCGATAAGCAGTAGATTCTTTGGATTTTTCAATATCAAAATATGACCGCATAATCGCATTCATTAAGTTTGTCCATTGGCCATCTTATGGTATGACTGATGTCTCACAAAATCTCGCTAGAAAGCATCACATAAAAGAACGCTTTTCGGTATTACTGGAGAATTCGGAAAGATATTCTATTCGTTTTATGCGTATTGTAGGTTGGACATATATTTTACACACACACATTATATATATATATATATATATATATATATATATATATATATATATATATATATATATATATATATATATATATATATATATAGGCATATATATATGTATATATATTTATATATATTTATATATATAATATATATATTATATATACATATATGAATTATATAATATGTATATATAAAATTATATATAAATATAATCTGCGTGTCTTTTTGGTCACGCCCAGCTTCTCCCAATCTCTAAGGAAGGGAGAGAGGTAGTAGTTTTACCTTGGTGATTGGGGTCCGTGTGCGTGTGTGCTCATAACTACTGCCGGCATTTTTGGCGGGTTGCGTACACTAGTGTCCATGTGTATATATATATATATATATATATATATATATATATATATATATATATATATATATATATATATATATATATACATATATACGTATATATATACATATAAATACATATATATGCATATATATATACATACATACATGCATATATATACACACACATATATATATATATATATATATATATATATATATATATATATATATATATATATATATATATATATATATATATATAGAGAGAGAGAGAGAGAGAGAGAGAGAGAGAGAGAGAGAGAGAGAGAGAGAGAGAGAGAGAGAGAGAGAGAGAGAGAGAGAGAGAGAGAGAGAGAGAAAATTACGAATGAGAAAGGAGTTACACGAGGAGACCCATCTCTCCTAAATTATTCACAGCATGCCTATTAGAAGTATTTAAAAATTTTAATTGGGAAAATGTAGGAATTAATCTTAATGGGGAATACCTTAACAACTCAAGATTTGCAGATGATATAGTAATGTTATTGAATCATGGGGGGGGGGGGACTGAAAAAGATGATGGAAGATTTGAATATAGAAAGCAGAAATATAGGACTGAAAATGTACATGAGTAAAACTATGATAATGTTAAATGAAAATGCTGAGACAACAAATAAGGGTTATTGACGAACCTCAAGAGTTTGTTAATAAATATACGTACTTAGGACAGACAGTTAGTGTTTCACTAAGACATGAGACCGAAATTAAAAGAACGATAAGCATGGGATGGAGAGCTTTGGAAAACAAAATGAGATTATGAAAGTTAAAATGCCACTTTCTCTAAGAAGGAAAGTATTCGATCAGATGGTCCTACCAGTTTCAACTTATGCACCAGAAACTTGGAGCCTTACTAAAGCCTTAGAATATAAGCTAGTTACAACACAGACAGCTATACGCAAGAAATATAAATGGCCATGGGCAGGACATATAACGAGAGTGACGGATAATAGGTGCGCATTAAGAATAACAGAATGGGTCACTAGAGATTGCAAAAGAAGCAGGGGAAGGAAGAGAAGACGATGGATTGATGAACTAAGAAAGTTTGCGAGTGTGGAGTGACTTTGAAGACCATAAACAGACGCAAGTAGAACATGTCTGAGTCCTTTGTTCTATATTGGACTAGTAATGGCTGATGAATATATATGTATATATATATATATATATATATATATATATATATATATATATATATATATATATATATATATATATATATATACATATATAATATATATATATATAAATATATATAAATATATATATATATATATATATATATATATATATATATATATATATATATATATATATATATATATATATATATAAAACACAAACCTTACCAGCCAAAAAATTCAAGGTAAAACCTGTGTTGGGGACAACAACATAGACAGCCAAAGGGGTGGAGAGCATAAGAATTTCTTCGACCAAAAAGGCTAATACTAACTAGTCATTCCTAAGGGGAAGCACATATATATAAAAAAATAAGGTGAGGCAAGTGGTTATTTAAAAAGTCTTTTCATTTTTACAGAAATAAATTTTTTAACATGTTGGTCAGTACTCTTTTTTTTTTTCCCTGTTACGAGCAAGGAAATTTTACAGCGTACCGCTGCTTATAGTCTGAACACGTTCCACATGGGAACCACGTAAATATTTTACCTCTTTCTCTCTACCACTCCATATACTAATACTTCCACTCTCTCTCTCTCTCTCTCTCTCTCTCTCTCTCTCTCTCTCTCTCTCTCTCTCTCTCTCTCTCTCTCTCTCTCTCTCTCTCTCTCTAAGGAGATTCAAGCCAATTTCATTTCACGGCTTAACTACTGTGTTTGTGTGTGTGTATGTGTGTGTGTGCACGCGCGAGCGCGTACATTTCATAGTCAAAATTCTATAAGTTGAAACCTCGCTGTCTTTGAAACTAAAACTCAATGACCGTCTTTCCTTAGATTGAAGTAACCTGCCTTTGTGAAAATATAACCCATTTCTTTTCTTCTTAAGTAAATCAACTCCTAAGTCTCACTTATTTTTTTCTTTCTATTACTAATAACCTCAACCACCCTACTATGATATATTGTGGTGTTTATTTTATTGAAGCATAAAGCATTGACATACAAACGTTCGTTGAATTGTCCAGTACAGTTCTTGTGTGCCATTTGTAAAGTGAATTTACTAATGAATGAACTAACTCCTCGGGAATACAAATGAATCATTATTGGATTCTTTAATTAATCTCTGATACAAAAAACTGAACAAACAAACAGTGAACAATTGATCTGTTTTTTGTGGATGAAACATTTTTTGTCGATACCAAATCACTCGAGTATGAGAACAATTGTTTTGTTTTTATTTACACTTTAGAAATGAAGTTATGAATCAGGCAAAGGAGTTGAGAAACGATGTAGTCGCAAGTTTATGACCTGACCTTACCTATCCTATATATGCTTTTAAAGAACAGAAATGGGAGTGGATATCGACTTGTCGACATTTGCAGATAATGGAGTACTAAATAATGACTCGATAGAAGTTAGAGAAACAACTGGATAGTTGCAAGAAAATAAAAGTTCTCTAAAGAAGAAAAAATTGATGGCAAATGTAAGGAAGGACAAGGCTTGGAAGATAGCAAGACAGGTAAGATTTGGACTGACTCATGAGTGGGGATAGATGTTTTTTAGAAAAGTTGTTAGCAAAGAGATTGAATAAATAGCTTTCTATTTTCTTTAATAGAAGAAACTAAATTGGGGAAACAAACACCGAAATCTCTTACGACAACTGTTGCGACAACTGTGTGTCACAAAATGAAAGTGCAGCTGGAAAATGCAAATAAGAGAATTGCCGAAGATATTGATGAATCACTGTTTTCATAGTTTATTTACGATACAATGGTTAAAAGGATGAGGAATTTGGATGCAGTATGAATATAAGATAAAACTGGCCTTATGTGGACCGATGGATCTCTGCGTAGCACGATAACCGACGGATTGGCAAAACACCCAATTTAAATTGCCATAAAAGTCATCGTTTTATACCAAATTACATTTTGAGATAACAAGAGGACAAAAAGGCAGGAGAATAACAATCTATTTTTCAGGGACAAGCGCAATCTATCACTTTCAGCCCCATCTTCCAATTCTTTCCCAGACCAAACTCACCCATCTTTTCCCCCACCGCCTCTGAAAATCAATTTTCCTATTTCCAAGTCGATAAAAGCCATTTGAAATCTTTAAATCTTTTCGTACTTTTCGTTAGAAACTTTACTGTCGTAGACAAATATTTTCCTCGCTTTATCTCTCTCGGAATGGAGGGATTACTCAAAGACAAATTGTTTTCAAAAGGGCAACAGACATTTGAATCAAGGTGAAAAGAGGGGAGGGCGGGGCGGATAAAATCCCTATCTGACGTTGGGTTGAAGGAATTAAACGCGTACAGTTGGACACAGGAGTCAATGCCATACCTCACTCCGAATAATTGCACCCTGATACATTCTTGCTTCGCAGCGAGTAACCCAAAAGATAGTGCAGAAGAGATGGAAGACGTAGTGGGCGGAGGTAAACACAGAAACCCACCGCACAGTAATGGTGTGGCTGGGTGCACTTTATCAGACAGGGTTGTTCCAGGAATTCCTGTGTCCAATTACAGGTGTTTATGATGCAAATAGAAAGTTACACACACACACACACACATACACACATACACACACACACAAACGATTCTACAGCAAATAGAAACAAAGGAAGATATGCCGTAAAGAAAAGGATTAGAGGGAAATTTAAGCTTCACCGAGCTAATGACGAAGATTTAAGGACCGCTCTTAGTAACATCCAAATCAAAGACAAATATTGTCTTACGTCTTCATGTCTTGTTGGTTTTCAGCATCACAAAGAGTTACTAATTATTCTTTGATTTTCCGCTTGCTAATTCCTTTCATTAGTCATTCAGACGATACATAATTTTCTAATTGAAAACAAAACAAACTAAAACATTTTCAAAGGTTTTTGAAGTTTTCAATACCTCGTGTAATCTTAAACGGTTCAAGTAATGATAACTTATAAAGGCAACGACTATAAACGTTTTATTTTCTTTAATTAATATATCTTGATTATTTTTAACTAATATTTCTTGATCATTTACAGATACTTATTTTTTACTGCTCCCTTTCCTAATTATCTTCGACAAAGATAATTGTTTTATATGGGGGACGAGAAGAATAAGAAAAGAGGATACTGGTATTAGGAAAACCTAATTCAGAGTTTGTGCATAATGCAGGTTATTCGTGCAATGTACGTAGGGAATTTGGTCGCTTTACTAAAGAATATTTTGTATTGTGTATTAATTAGTCAATTAAGGCTAACCCCAAATTCAGCAAATCAAGTAACAAATAGATAAATGTGACAAGTACTCTCAGTTTCTCTCTCAGGAGCGAATACAAACACACACAAACATATATATACATATATATATATATATATATATATATATATATATATATATATATATATATATATATATATACATATATATATATATATATATATATATATATATATATATATATATATATATATATATATATATATATATATATGTAAATGCCTTTCTTGGTGTGATATCTTGACGTGATGTCAGGGTTTATGTATCGCCATGATCAGCAAAGTTGTATTAGTTAGGGCTACCCGTACTAGGTTGATTTTTTTTTGTGGGCGATCAGAATAAAGTCTCCCATCATCACCATATATACATACATACATATATATATATATATATATATATATATATATATATATATATATATATATATACATATATATACACACATATATAAACATATATATATATATATATATATATATATATATATATATATATATATATATATATATATATGTGTGTGTGTGTGTGTGTGTGTGTGTGTGTATAAATCCCGTTGCATAACCCTTCCCTTGTGTCATGCAGCTGCTTCAGGAAAAACGTTTAAAATAATTTCCACAGTACATTTTTCTATTATCAAGTAAATTCGTCGACAATTCTTCTTGGGAATTATAGTAAAAAGGTTGGAAAAAATTCTGGAATTTTAGCATATTTTGAAGTAAATCCATTAGAAGAGAAATTGAATTTCAAAGTGTGCCCGATAGAAAAGGACATGAGGGGGAAAGGAAGTAATAAATAGGTCACGTTTCACTTTAGGACGACATTGAAGCAAGAGGAGGCCGTTGCTGGAATTGGAATTGGAATTGGAGAGAGAGAGAGAGAGAGAGAGAGAGAGAGAGAGAGAGAGAGAGAGAGAGAGAGAGAGAGAGAGAGAGAGACCTGTATTCAACATTAATGTTCATTTAATGCATAAGCCTAACAAAGTGGGATATATTATCTTAGGGTACACACACGTATTATAAATATATATATATATATATATATATAAATATATATATATACATATATATATATATATATATATATATATATATATATATATATATATATACACACACACACACACACACACATATATATATATATATATATATATATATATATATATATATATATATATAAATATATATACATATATATGTATATATATATATATATATATATATATATATATATATATATATATATATATATATATATATAAACACAGTATATCTGTGTGTCAAATGTATATTATGTATGAATACATTTTTCCAAATACACTTCAAAATCTAACCATTGCCACTCTACAGTGTTCTTCAACTGTTCTGGGTTAGAGTTCGCTTGCTTGATGGTGCTTTGGGTTAGAGTTCTTTTGTTCGAGGGAACAATCAGAGAAATTATTCAATTTTTGGCCATGCTTTTTTTCTTCACTGAACTATTTTCCCTGTTGGAGTCCTTGGGGTTATAATATTCTGCTTTTAAAACTACAATTGTAACTGAGCTAGTGATAATAATGTGTAACGAAAGCGTGTTCTTTATCTAGTTCATTACCAAATAATTTAGGAATGAGGCAGCTATTCGCGCATCGTGTCACATGATGTTCAAGGGGTTTATATTTGAACGGTATCCATCCTTCTCTGGGAGTCACCTATCCTAACCCTAACCAGACCCAACGCGGCTAATCTACAATTGTTGGAAGTGCTGCCATCTGCCAACTAATACAAATTCTATTAGCGGAGTCTAAAAAGCCTAAGCCTTAGGCCTACGAACAATTCCCTTGGCGGCGAAAACATCGTATCCATTTGGCGGTGAAATCCCCTCGCACCTAA
>NC_090739.1:23968910-23983910 GCF_036898095.1 Palaemon carinicauda
AGAACCTGAATAAGAGCGCTATGACCTACCTTCACCTCTTCCATCCCGCACAAAATCCCTAACTGGAAACCCAACTAAAACTTCTAATAAAAAATAAATTAATTATCCATTATGACCCGGGTGATTATGGAAGGCTTTAATCAACAAATTATTCCCCATTTGAAATTTAATGACGACTAATATTTATCGTTATTCACATTTCAGACAAAAACGAAAAAAGAGCTATATTTCTGTGAGTCTGTGGCTGCCTTTTCAAAATACATGAAATAAATGCTAAAATATAACGAATATTTTCATTTCATATTGACGCTAATTATAATTTATTACACAGCTTCGAAGAATCCTTTATACTGTTGATTTTTATGTTAAAGGGCACGGAACTAATGTTACATATACTGATGATTCAATACGAAACCACACGGACATGAATAATTTCATGAACACATACATAAGGTGTGCACGTTCATGCGTTCTTTTGCGCGTGCGCACACAAATACACACACACACACACACACATATATATATATATATATATATATATATATATATATATATATATATATATATATATATATATATATGTATGTATGTGCGTGTGAAGCGTGTGCATGTATACATATGCATGTGCACACACACATATAAACTATATAATTCTTTATTACACACTAGTGTCCGCAACCCGTCAAAGATAGTCACACATATGCATACGCAACCCCATCTTACCATGGTATGACAACATTTTCGGAAAGAAATATACATATACATAGCATATATATATATATTTTTGGGCTCAAGCCATGTCGTCCTGATGGAAGTTCCTATAGGGTAGCTTCCTAGGATATATTAAAACTACGGCGATATTCCCAGAGAATTTACCTTAAGGTACCCAGAATTCTAACTCCTGGAGCGAATATCCCTAATAAAAGAACCAGGGATATCGCGAAATATCAGAGGACGCATTCTTGACACGCCACGTGGCAATCTGCACCCCGAACAGAGATAACACTTCGAAGGGGTCAATTGGCAAGAAAACGAAAACGAGAAAGAAAAAGGAGAGCCACTCGCAAGGCTCTCTCTTCTCCCGTTTCGTAAGCGTGCATTGCGCCGATCCTGGCGCCATCTGTATTCCTTTTTGCGTAGCTTAACAACTCGGTGTTTTTTCCTGTGTTTCTCGCAAAATCTTGGATTTAATCAAGTTATTATGCTTTCTCCAACTTCGTCTGCCTCTGATAAGTTGAGTATTATTTCTTTTATGTATGAATGTAGGCTCTTGGTAATTTTTAAAGTGATTAATAGTAATAATCTTTGTTACAAGAGCCGTTGCCTACCGGAGGCGTCCTGGACGCTGTCGCTCGCTAGGTATGAGTTTTAGTTAGCCAGAGCGACGTTCCCGGCTGTTTTGCTTTAATAATTTTAGCTGTTTAACGTTACATAGGATTTCCTTTTACGTGCTTTTAGTATTTTTTGTTTTGGCGAAGTATTCGCCAATTCTGGCCTACGCTAGACCGAGTAGCCTAGTCGTTTGGCCCTAGTACTTTCCTGCATGATTTTTGGATTTCCGAGTGTTTTAAAATTTTATTGAAGCTTTAGGCAGTTTTATACATTTAAGATTATATTGATTATTTCCAAGATAGTATACGAGTGAGTTACGGTGATTTAGGTAATCGATTCTCTTGGCGCCTAGGCTAAGTTGCCTATGGGGCCTTAGTATACTTTCTCATACTCCCCGGTTGCTCTCTTTTCTTTGGAGAAGGTATGCAATCCCTTTCCCTCTGTTTAAGCCTTGGGCTTAACCCTAGTGGTTTATCTGAATTAACTTTCGATACAACTATATTGGGGTGTTACTGTTCCTTCCTGTTCCAGTAAGTCTGGCTTCAGAGAGGGGGCAGAACATCAGAGTTCTTAGTCTGAGTCTGTGTTTGTGTTTGTCTGGCTTGGGGTAGAGTCTCCCTCGCTAGTCTGACGCAGACATAGGAGGCTTAGCCTCCTTAGGTCACTTCCGAAGGTTTCTGTACGAGATGATTCCTTCTTCTTGTGATCTAGCAGACTAGTCCTTGTTGCTGTTCTCGGTGGCGAGGATAAGATCCTTTCCCTGGGAGTAGCAACACCTTCCTTGCTTTGTTTCAGTGGGGGTTGGCAAGTATTGCTGGCCTCCCTCCTTGGATCTCCCTTAGGCTAAGATGAGTTTTCTTGGCTGCGGGTGATTCTTTACTAAAGCAAGGTTGGTAGGACCCTCTTCGTCCCTTCCCCCTCTTTTCTCTGTAATGGCCTAGCCGTTACAGTACTGTACGTCATTCTACATCTGGACCTAGTATAGGTTAGGATGTGGAGTTGACTCAGTCCCTTGCCGGCCGGCAGAATGTGTCGGCCGGCAAAGGTCTTCTGCTTTGAGAGCTGCCCGGACCTCCCTTGGTCCCTCATCCATGTCTGTCTGTAGAGCCAGACGACATTGGTCAGGAAGCCTGAATTAGATTCTCCCCTTCCTTGTATGCACTCTTTCGGATTGCCGGGCTTTGAGGTAGTACACTCTCTTATCCCGGCATCCATTCTGTTTTCTTCTAGTGTTGTACCCTAGCCGGCTGCCGGCCTATGTGGCCGGCAGTCGGACAGTCGGAGTTCTCTGGTTCTTTTGCTGCTGGCCGGCATCGGTTGTATACCTTTGCCGGCCGGCTATTGTCACGCCTTTGTCAGCCGGTCGCTACGAGCGGTGGCCGGCAGCTGGGTGCTACCTTGTGTAGTTGCCGGCCGGCACATGCATTTGAACCAGCGTTCTGCCGCCTTATAGCTGTTAAGTAGTATACTTTAAAGCTAGTTATGGTGAGTGCCGGCCGGCACATTACCTTCTATACTGTACCAGTATTCTTCAGTATAGCATATACTGTAGGGAGAAAACTATAGTATAGTATTGTTACAACACTGTGTTTTCTAACACTTTTGTGTTGTCCTGCACAGGCCTTTGGTGTTGCCTTACAGATAAGAAAGTGAGTTCTTTCTTGTCTACTATCCGGTATTTCAAAATCATACCTTAGGTGTGAGCTACACCTGTTTCCTCTGGAAATTTTTCATTGGTTACTCTAGGACAGATTAACCATACGATTTTATTATCTGGAAGGCTGCAACATTTGACTGTGCGGGAAACACAAGTGTGTGTCTTTCCTTTCTGTTTTGTTATGCTAAACTGTGCATATCCAGTGATACGTAGTTCACTTGATACTCATGGAAATTTCCTCTCTTTACAAGAGAACCATCCGAAGTGCGGAAGTGTTTTCTGCAACGTCCGCAGCAAGAACTTCTGCGGACATGAGTTATGTAGGAGGCACGCAGCATGCGCTGTCTCCAAGGGTGATCTCCAGTATTGGGACCCTCAGGTATGTACCGTGTGCTCTAACCTGATTACTGAGGCTTTTGATTCCCCTAGGACGGCGGAATCAAGGGATTTAGCAAGGGAGAAGCTTCGTGCCTGGGTAAGGGGCTTCCAGAAGAACACCTCTGGACCTTATCTTCCAAGTGAGAAGATGAGGGCTTACCTTCTCCCCAGGGCATCAGCTGATGCAGTGATTCCCCAGCCTCAAGAGGAGATCCCCCTAGTTCAGATCCCGGTGGATGCTGAAGTTGCGGTCGCCTTGCAGGACATCCAGTTGGACGACAGGATGTCAGACGTGTCCGAGCGTCTGGAGGAAGACCTCCTGGCAGAAGGCCAGGATGAAGATCAAGCCCCAGATATTGTAGAGGAAGAGGCCGACGAGGCGTCGGCTGCTCCGGTTCAGGTCCCTGAACCTATTCCCTCAACATCGTCCGGTCTCCCAGTAGAGCTGGGACAGGCCCTCTCCTCCATTGTTGGAATGATCCAAAAAATGCAGAAGGAGAATAATGAGAAGGCGGCTGCAATGGAACTGCAGATGCAGAAGCTTGCAGCATCACGTGGGCCCCAGAAGAGGCTCAACGTGAAAGACCTTCCCTTGTGCTCAGATGCTAACCCGTGGAGATATGCTGAGCACATGCCGATGACGATCGGAAAGATCGTCATGTCGGATAAGTTGGGTTCAGTTCCCCTAGAGGAGGTGGAATTATGGCCCAGCAAAGGGTCATATCCGGACTGTTATGTCCATTTGAGGAAGGAACCAGCTTCAAAGGAGGACACAGAGCCGAAGGAGGTCATAGTGATGGACCATGCTAAGGCTCAAGCTTTGCTTTCATCTTCAATGAAAGAGAGGGGCTTCACGAACTCAAAGGTGGCTGCATTGAGTAAGAAGCACCCTTCCTTTGTGTCCTCTCCTGCTAGAGCCTTCCCCTTTTTGCAGAAAGGGTTTGCGGCTGTGTTAAAAGCAGTCGAGGCTGGCAAGCCATGCCCCTCCTTGGAGGAGTGTAAACCCTTGTCGCTGGCCCTACCTATGGACCACAAGGACTGGAAGGACGTCCATCTTACCTTCTCAGTCGGGAAGTTGGAGGCTGATATTGCCGGACGTCAGTTCGGTGAGAACCTCCCTAAGCTGTCTGACTTTCTTTTGCGGAGGGAGCTCGAGACGAAAGAAAGACTGGCTGCCTCAATGTCTCTTCAGACCACTCTTGAGACGATGGCAAGTGACCCCAAGGTCCATGAGATGTTCATGGTAGTGGCCAAGACTCATCTGGCCACAGTGACGAAGGATCCTTACAGCTTCGTCAGGGCGAGGAGAGCTTGTAGGGAGTTTGTGTTCGCCTCGGCTGCGGTGAGGCACGAGCCAAGGAAACTAATCTCCTCCAACATTTGGGGCAAAGACCTTTTCCCGAGCGAATCGGTCAAGGAGGTTGTTGATAAGGCCGCCACGGAGAATAGGAACCTTCTCCAGAAGTGGGGCCTGTCTATCAAGAGAAAGTCTTCCCCGGATGAGGGTCCCCAACCAAAGAGGAAGACTAAGAGGACTAGACTACCTTCTCGGCCGGCCAAGCCATTTAGACAGCAACAGCATCAGCAATTACCGATGCCTTCAGTGCCCCAGGTGGTGGCACAAACCCCGACCACATTCCAGTGGGTACCCCAAGCCGTGTCGACACAGTCCCCGGCATTCAACCCAACGTTCGAAGGGCAGTCAACTTCCTTTCGAGCAAAGCCTAGAGGAGCAGCCAGAGGCTCGTCTAGGCGCCCCTCAAGGGGAAGGGGATTCAGGGGTGGTCGCGGTCAGGGAGGCAAGACCTCAGGACAACAGTCCAAGTGAGATGATACCGGTAGGAGGGAGACTTCAGAATTTTCGGGATCGGTGGACCTTCGATCCCTGGGCCCACAGCCTACTCAAGAATGGACTGGGCTGGAGCTGGTACAGCACTCCACCCCCGTGCCCTCGGTTTTTCCAACACTCCACCCCCGTTCTGGAGGAGTACATCCAAGGTTGGAGAAAAAAGTGATCCGAAGGGTAAAGTCCATCAAATTCCAAGGGAGGCTGTTTTGTGTTCCCAAGAAGGACTCGGGAAAAACTCAGTCATTCTGGACTTGTCGCCACTCAACAAGTTCATAGTGAACTGCAAGTTCAAGATGCTAACACTGCAACACATAAGGACCTTACTGCCCAAGAGGGCATTTACCGTCTCCATAGATTTGTCAGACGTCTATTGGCACGTTCCAATCAATCGTCGACTCTCCCCCTACCTAGGGTTCAAGCTACAACGAAGACTATAGGCCTTCAGAGCCATGCCATTCGGGCTAAATATAGCCCCAAGGATCTTCACGAAGCTTGCGAGCGTAGCTCTCAAACAATTACGCCTAAAGGGAATTCAGGTAGTAGCCTACCTGGACGACTGGCTGGTGTGGGCAGCATCCAAGACAGAATGCTTGCAAGCTTCCCTGCAGGTGATCCAGTTCCTAGAGTATCTAGGCTTCAAGATCAACAGAAAAAAGTCTCGACTTTCTCCATCTCAAAAGTTCCAGTGGTTGGGAATCCACTGGGACCTAATGTCACACCAATTCTCCATCCCGGCGAAGAAAAGGAAGGAGATAGCTGGTTCTGTCAAGAGACTTCTGGATTCCGAAAGGATATCAAGACGCGAACAGGAGAGAGTACTGGGTTCTCTCCATTTTGCTTCGGTAACAGACCCGGTGCTAAGAGCACAGCTAAAGGATGCAACCGGAGTTTGGAGAAGTTATGCATCAAACGCGCGAAGAGATCTGAGAAGACCAGTTCCGCTTCGTCTACGTACTCTTCTCAGGCCTTGGTCCCAAGCCAGACTACTAAAGAAGTCGGTACTTCTTCAGCCACCTCCCCCGTCAGTGACTATTCACACAGACGCCTCGAAGGAGGGGTGGGGAGGTCATTCTCATCGGAAGAAGGCCCAAGGGACTTGGTCCAATCTATTCAAGACATTTCACATAAACTTTCTAGAAGCTATGGCAGTGCTCCTTACCTTGAAGAAAGTCTCCCCGCGTCGCTCGATCCACATAAGGTTGGTGCTGGACAGCCAGGTGATTGTGAGATGCTTGAATCGACAAGGATCAAGGTCACCACCTCTCAACCAGGTGATGTTGGCCATCTTCCGACTGGCGGAAAAGAAGAAGTGGTACCTGTCGGCAGTTCACCTTCAAGGAGTCCGCAATGTGACAGCGGACGCTCTATCCAGGTTCACACCGATAGAGTCGGAATGGTCCCTAGACGCAGGATCGTTCTCCTTCATCTCGATTCAAGTCCCAGAACTGCAGATAGACCTCTTTGCGACAAAAGACAACAAGAAGTTGCCCCTGTACGTGTCCCCGTACGAGGACCCCTTGGCGGAAGCAGTGGATGCGATGTCCCTCGTCTGGAACAGATGGTCCAGGATTTATCTGTTCCCTCCTCACAACCTTCTGTTGAGGGTCCTCAACAAACTGAGATCCTTCAAGGGGGTAGCGGCAATAGTGGCCCACAAGTGGCCGAACAGCGTGTGGTTCCCTCTGGCATTGGAACTACGGTTGAAGTTTCTACCGCTACCAGATCCAGTTCTGACCCAGCGAGTCCAGAAGTCGACTGTCTGCGCTTCATTACAGAAAACCTGGACCCTGCAGCTCATGATTTTCTCTCCCTAGCGGTGAGAAAGCGTTTCGGGATTTCGAAAGACAGCATAGACTTCCTAGAGGAATATAAGTGCAAATCTACTAGAAGGCAATATGAGTCATCTAGGAGGATATGGGTGGCCTTTGTCAAGGCGAAGAATCCGCAGGAGATCTCGACGGACTTCTGCTTATCTTTCTTCATCCATCTCCATGGTCAAGGGTTGGCAGCTAACACGATTTCAACGTGTAAGTCGGCTTTGACAAGACCCATTCTATATGCCTTCCAGGTCGACCTCGCTAACGAGATCTTTAATAAAGTTCCGAAAGCCTGCGCTAGGCTCAGACCTTCAGCACCTCCAAAGCCCATTTCATGGTCTTTAGATAAAGTTCTTCATTTCGCTTCACTGTTGAACAATGAGGAGTGTGCGTTAAAGGATTTGACCCAAAAAGTTATTTTCCTATTTGCACTCGCGTCCGGGGCCAGGGTTAGTGAGATTGTAGCCCTCTCGAGAGAGGAAGGTCGTGTTCAGTTCTTGGATGGGGGAGAGCTGAACCTGTTTCCGGATCCTACGTTTCTCGCCAAGAACGAGTTACCCACCAACAGGTGGGGTCCCTGGAGAATCTGCCCTCTGAAAGAAGATGCATCTCTATGTCCAGTAGAATGCCTAAAGGTCTCTCTTCGTAGAACTCCACACTTCAAGGGTGGTCAACTATTCAGGGGAGAAACATCAGGCTCAAATTTATCACTGAAACAACTCTGGGCGAAAATCACATATTTTATTCGCAGAGCGGATCCTGATAGTACACCCGCAGGTCACGATCCGAGGAAAGTTGCCTCATCCTTAAATTTCTTTAATTGTATGGATTTTGAACATCTTCGTTCATACACTGGCTGGAAGTCTTCCAGAGTGTTCTTTCGTCACTATGCGAAGCAAGTGGAGCAACTAAAGAGGTCTGTGGTAGCAGTGGGTTGCGTCGTTAACCCTGCTGTTTAACTCTGCGAGGAACAGTGGATTTAATTGGGACGATTAATTCCGGGGTGAGTGTGTAGTTACATACTGTGCTACAAACTAAGTGTGAGGGCACCGGGTTGCCCACGTTGACTGTTCCACTTTCAAAGGTGAACTTAGCATAAGTGCAGACATGTGTGCCGAGCGTTTCTAACGCTAATGTGACTGATTAGTAATACAGACTTTTATAACTTTGATACCTCGGTATGTTAAAAGTGGCACTAATGTTTTTCTTTCAGATAAACAAGTTTCTGTTTGCTATCATGCTTATGCTTAAATTTTTGGTTATCCTCCTCTTATATATATATATATAATTGTTGTTAACCTGTTTATTTATTGTCTGTCAATAAACTTGTTCTTGAGAACCTTGCGTCTCCTTCACCTGTGTCAATTTATTGATAATAATTGAGCATTCATTCTATGTATATTTATCTGGGATAATTCTAATAGATTGTTCCTTTATGCAAGCTAATTTTGCATTGGTTTATGCTTTCCCTTAGCGGGAGGACTCCATCCCCTAAGGGGATGGTGGTGGATATACAAGTTTCCTCCTACGCGGATATAAACCTTTGTCCAATACAGTATTGAACGGAGAACTGGTCGATATTTCATATTGACGCAGTGGTTCTTTACAAACTATGCTTTACATAATATAGGGTGAGACCACTATATTGGCTTGCCTGTTATTCATACATAGGTATATGTACTCTTCGAGACTTTTCCAGAGTCTAGTAGGACTCTTCCTTGTAGGGGGCAGGAAGCTCTAACATGGTTTATGGTTAGTTGAAAAGATGTATAACGGTAACATCTTAGGTCTCTAGGTCTAGTCGACCGGGGAAATACCTCCGGGGAGTACGGCACGTTTTGAGAATCCACAGATACAGTAATGCTCTGGTATACTTCCATCATGACGACATGGCTTGACCCCAAAAAACGGATTTTGAGCGAAGCGAAAAATCTATTTTTGGGTGAGATGGCCATGTCGTACTGATGGACCCGCCTTTCCCTTTCTATGAAAGGGCTGTAGGTCCCCTCCCTACATACAGTATCTGTAGCACCTCGTGTATCGCTACAAGGAATACAGATGGCGCCAGGATCGGCGCAATGCACGCTTACGAAACGGGAGAAGAGAGAGCCTTGCGAGCGGCTCTCCTTTTTCTTTCTCATTTTCGTTTTCTTGCCAATTGACCCCTTCGAAGTGTTATCTCTGTTCGGGGTGCAGATTGCCATGTGGCGTGTCAAGAATACGTCCTCTGATATTTCGCGATATCCCTGGTTCTTTTGTTAGGGATATTCGCTCCAGGAGTTAGAATTCTGGCTATCTTAAGGTAAATTCTCTGGGAATATCGCAGTAGTTGTAATATACCCTAGGAAGCTACCCTATAGGAACTTCCATCAGGACGACATGGCCATCTCACCCAAAAATAGATTTTTCGCTTCGCTCAAAATCCGTTATATATACATATATATATATATATATATATATATATATATATATATATATATATATATATATATATATATATATATATATATATATATATATATATATATATATACTGCTTAAAGAGGTATGGGTTTTTGGCATAAAAAGATGAGATTGGATTGTATCTGATTTACGGAATCGGTCTATATAGCACGGCGCTGGGCCCTGTGAGGCCATTCATCACCCAATGCATATACGGTAAAACCTTGGTATTTCACTAGGATATAAAAGCTGGAAAAGGTTACACAATTATTACAAAATGGAAGAAAAGGAACAAGAACGGAATTAGAGTAGAAAAATATAAATCAAGGGCAGCTGGGAGACGAAGGAATGCTACATAGACCCTTAAGCAATGCCTACAGTACACCGTGTGAGGTACACGGAGCATTAATCCCCTACTGAAATGAAAATGTCAAAAGGTCAAAAGGTATTGTACTAACTTCCGTGTACCAACAAATCCTGTTTATCAGTTATAATTCTGCAAGCAATTGAAGAAAAAGAATAATCTTTTTTGTTAAGACACGTTACTTTCATTCCTCTATTCGAAACAACATTGCTAAAATGTTCATTAATATAAAACCGAAAAATTCAAAATCAGTATTGGTTCATAAAATAACTATTGATGAAATTCCCCGAAACACTTCAAAGTTAGTTACTTCTCTTACGTGTAATTAAAATAAATTATGTCTCGGAATCCTCAAAAGTTTGCAAGATGCTCATTATCTGTTCGATGAGAAACCCTACAACTTGTAAAAGCTTCCTTCTTCTTCTTCTTCTTCTTCTTCTTCTTCTTCTTCTTCTTCTTCTTCTTCTTTTTCTTCAGAAAAACGACCATAGAGTCAAAGGCCTTTATTAACAGCGTCTTCTTCATGCAAGAGAACCTTAATTAGACGAGGGAAATTTCCCTCCCTACTTATAAGAGGAAGAAGAAGAAGGAGAAGAAAAAGAAGAAAAGCTCTTGGTTGCCCGGTTATTAAGGATTAAAACTATGTCGCCTTTCATCTTGGAACAACATTAATAGCAAATGCTAATGGCGCAACGGTGCTCCCGCCCATACACATTCATTTGCCTTTGTTATTCTAAACACCAAACTCCCTTGTCTTTAGAGGCAATTCTCCTCCTCCTGTCAGGGCTAAATTCCTCACTCCTTCATTATCATCATTTCGATTTTACCAAAGTTAAAGGTTAAAGGTGTCTAATTTAAGTTCCAGTCTCATCAGAATTGATGCTCACCAGAACGTCAGCCGAGCAAGCCCAACCCCCATTGTGGTGCCCAACCACAGCAGTGGCCTCCCCGGTAAACATCTTAAACTTACGGTCCCAGGCTGGGATCGATCTGCTGCCCTGTGAATGCGAGGCAAACACGTTACCACTGTACTAGCCAGGAGGCTATGGATGTTACACTATCTATTCAAAAAGGAATTTTAATGGTTTATATGTTATTCATGAATGGCAGAGGAAAGGGATGGCAACAATGCCGTAGAGACTGACCATATATAAATATAATCAGCACCTAAGATGGGACCATGGAGGGCAAGATAATGACTACCGATGACTCAGCAAGTATATAGGCTCCCCTAAACACTGGGCCCCATCCCTAGCTAGCAAGGATGGTGATGTTGCAAACACTACTGGGACCATAAAGCAATAAGCTCTTGTTAAAGTTTTTATATTAATGTTGTTACTCCTCCTGCAATATTTATTTTTTCCTTGTTTCCTTTCCTTACTGGTCTATTTTCCCTGTTGGAGACCCTGGGCTTATAGTTTCCCGATTTTCCAACAACTAGCGTTGTATATTAGCAATTAGTAATAATAATAATAATACTTTGCCAGACTATTTTGAAGCTGAATCCCAAGCTTCATATCAAAGTAAAGTTTAGCTGAATCTGTTAATCACAATGGGAAAAGAGTGGAAAAAATGAAATTTGTAAATACGCAAGTGACTTAAATATTCACGAGGGATTGTAAGGATATATAAAAATAACGGGTTAAAATTCTGGCTGAAAAGGAGTCAAGGAGATCCAATAGCACCTACCTATACTTAGCAAAAGCCTTAGAGAGAATTTCTGTTTTATTTTATTGGTGGAGCTATTTGAACAGTTTAGAATTATATCTAATATTTTATTAAATTTACATATGTAAAACACAAACACACACACATTATATATATATATATATATATATATATATATATATATATATATATATATATATATATATATATATATATATATATATATATATATATATATACAGTATATATATATATATATATATATACAGTATATATATATATATATATATATATATATATATATATATATATATATATATATATATATATATATATATATATATATATATATATATATTATTCAAATAAACCATATATTTTTGCTACAATAATGTCTGGATTCTCTTAACGACCTCGGGTTCAAAGCCCCAGGCGAAATCACACAAAGGCAAGAGCTTGTGACCGGCCAGGAATCGAACCCTGGTCCGGCAAATTTGTAGAGACAATGACTAAACCACTTGGCCATGAAGAAATTTATCATATGTATATATATATATATATATATATATATATATATATATATATATATATATATATATATATATATATATATATATATATATATATATATATATATACATATATAAATATGAACACAAATAAATAGAAATGTGAGTGCCAATATTTTGTAGAGATCCGTGTTCGCGAACAATTTCATTATTTGCTGTTATTCTGGGATAATCGTGGAAAAAAAAATAGAAAAAAAAAAAATTCATATACGTTCATTTCACAAAATAAAAGCTGTAAAATAATATACAAAATGTGGAAAAGAGGATCGAGTTAATAATGGGAATTTTCAAAGAGAATACTTTCGAAAAATCAAAGTCATAATGTACTTTGTGAATTCCCGGAAATGTTCGCTAAAAATACGAAAATTCGCTTTGTTAACAAGATTTGGAAAATTATTCTACAAAATGGAAGTCTCTCTCTCTCTCTCTCTCTCTCTCTCTCTCTCTCTCTCTCTCTCTCTCTCTCTCTCTCTCTCTCTAGTTTAATCCCTCTTGAAACTGCGTCAGTAACTGTAACTTTATTTCACTGTTAATTAAGCAAGATTTTTCTTTAAAAATATGTTTCTCTTTGTTACAATATTTGCTAAAACACACACAGTTCAATGAATGTTCGTCTCACGTTGAGTGAAAGAAGTAAAAAAAAAAAAAAAACTTACCATAAAATAGAGTATGTACAGAGGTCAAAGTGTCTGACCATGTTCCTTTTAAACTTCACTAGTTTCTTTCTCTTCTATCGTAATGAAGTTTTCCACCTCTCTCGCCTTCCCTCTCCTATCTCAATACAGAAGATAATAATACGGTCAATATTTTCTTTATTTTCCAGCTAATACCCAATTTACATTGACTTTCCATCCTTCCTTGGAATCTTCCCTCTACTCTAACGAACCTCCTTTCTCAGGCGACTACATCCGCTCTTTTACTATTTCCTCAACAAGAAATGACACATGAAATGCTTGACTTCACCACCCAAACTGTTACGTAAAAGATGTATTTCTCGCTTAGATTGAACTTTTTGCTCTTCTATATATATATATATATATATATATATATATATATATATATATATATATATATATATATATATCATTTAAATATATATCATATATATATTATATATACATCTATATATATGTATTATATATTATATATACATATATATATATATATATATATATATATATATATATATATATATATATATATATATATATGTATATACATACAGTATATAAGTATATAATGGAAGAAAGCCAGAGTGAGGGGAAACTGGGGCATAAAGACAATCGCGAACAGGATAGCATTTGCCGTTATAATTTGTATGATCTATAAATAATTATTGTAAAATAAATAACAAATCTTTTAATTTTTATGTCTTATAAATACTTTACATACAAGGCAAACACTGTTAGATATAAATTAGCATAATTTATCCCAAAATGAAAAAGAATATGGGTTGCTCACCAACACAGGAAATTCGTAATCATTCTCATAGCTATATTACATCATCCCACATGGTGCAGAGTTCCTTTTGGCCAACAAACCCCCCCCCCTCCTGCCTTAACACAGCAAGAATTTAAACACCCCCCCCCCCCACCATTTCCTTGCAGTATAATTAATCCGGGCAACTCATAAACAAGATTTCTACGATCATATTCATTGCAGTGAATCTGCGATGCAACGTTGCGGGTTGGGAATTAAATATGCAATCGTTGCAAACAAGGCAAAAGGTCCATAATTTCCAAAATTAAACTGGATTCGAGGTTCCATGTCATTGTATAAACAAGGATACTCCTTTGTCTGTAATGTTGATAAAGACGGATTTACAGTGGAAGGGGGGGGGGGGGTCAAACGGTTTAGGGGCGTATTGGTGGGTGGGGGTAGGTTAGACTTAGGGCGATTTGCAGACCTTGAAGAGTTATAAGTGAATTAAAAGATGCAGGGAAATTCTGGCGCTTAAAAAGCAGTCTTTCTAGTGGGTCTAGACTTTAATATGAATCTATCTTGAGATTTTAGTGTTTTGAGGTTAAACAAACACTCGGATAACCACTAACAAACAAACAAACAGAAGTGAAGGATTAGTTTGCAAATATCTTGCGGAGTTTGAAGAGCTAGAAACCTTTTTTTAGTTTCTTCCCCAACAAACCGTACTTTTAGAAATGGAACTTTAACGTGATAACTCTTCGAAAAGGCAGATTGACATTTAGATTCGGTTTGATTTCCTTTGACGATGAGGTCAGTAGTCCTTGTAGTTAATACGAGGTTTTAAGAGTTACATCTATAAACAAAAAAATCCAGTACTTTATAAAGTTCTTATCTATCTTCATATAATGACCAAATAAAAAGAATACACCAGAGAAAGATACGAAAATTCTTTTAAAAATACGTAAGTTAAAACTTCGAAGTTAACTGTTTAAGTTAGGTTAAAAGGTTTCCTACTAACGCTGTTACTTTTACAAAAGAGTATATTGTTTAAATTCTATTCCTGAATTTAAGTCGAGCTAGTTTGGAAATACCTCTAATATGAGAGGAAGGATACAGGTATTATAATGACATTCGATAAGAAAAATAGGCATTAGTTAAACATAACTATCGCGACCACCTTGCAAACATTGCACAAAGACGTTTGCTTAGCAGACATGCCAATTCAGCCTGTATTTATCTCACAAATTTTCTTTAAAGTAATTTCCTGAAACTTTGTATCCTTAACCGTATGAACTTTAAATAAAGCTTAAGCCATAATATCCCCCAATATCTTTCTTAATGTCCGAATGCCGATAAAAGAATAAAGAAATCTTCCGTGTGTGTGTGTGTGTGTGTGTGTGTGTGTGTGTGTGTGTGTATGTGTGTGTGCGCGCGTTTGGCAACAAAGGGATCAAATTCCCTTTCTGGCAGTACAGAGACCAGACTATTGTGGAACGAATGTC
>NC_090739.1:23993910-23998910 GCF_036898095.1 Palaemon carinicauda
ATATATAATATATATATATATATATATATATATATATATATATATATATATATATATATATATATATATATATATATATATATATATATATATATATATATATATATATATATGCGTGTGTGTGTGTGTATGTATACACATACATATTGATTTAGTAATAATAATAATAATAATAATAATAATAATAATAATAATAATAATAATCATCATCATCATAATAATAATGATAATGATGATGATAATAACAAATATTAGAGCAATGAGATTCAAAACCATTAAAGATATAGAATAATAATAATAATAATAATAATAATAATAATAATAATAATAATAATAATAATAATAATAATAATAATAATAATAATAAACGAAAGAGGAATGAAATTCAAGGCCATTAAAAATATATAAATTCTTTAACTGCTGTGTGAATTCGAATTCGCAGCTTGATAAGAGAATTACTAATTCTCGTTGACTAAACCAAAATTTTGTTCAGAATTAGAATGTAAGTGAAACGTGGGTTGCATCAACCGTAGACTTCTATAGCATGTAATCAAGTGAAATGCAGGCTTTAATAGAGAGTAAACTTAATAACGTTTCTTGTTACCTTCTAGTAACTAAAATACGCCAAAATGCGCAGTACACAAAGCATAAAAGTCTTCACCTATTTAGTACAAAAATATTCGTTTTGGTGCGGAAATATTTGTGTATTTCTAAAGGCGTTTGGAATACCAACATGATAGATTGCAACGTCCAGTGTATTCATATAGTATGAGTGTTTTATTATTCAAAGCTATGCTGTGGATACACAATAAAAAGCAGCAGAAAGGAAAACTTCAAGTTAATTGTCTACTGAATACAAAGGATAACATGTTCACTTACGCGTGTGGGTTTTTTAGTGAGCTTGGATTCACAGCTACTTGAGATTAGGAAAATAATACATGTTCCATAATGATTTAAACATTAAGGAACAAAAGAATGCTCGCGTTGGCAAGAAAATAAAGTTTGAAAATAAGGAGAAAAATTCGAGTGTATACCTTTAACATACGTATGTATGCATGTATATACACATTACATATATATATATATATATATATATATATATATATATATATATATATATATATATATATATATATATATATATATATATATATATATATATATATATATATATATATATATATATATGTGTGTGTGTGTGTGTGTGTGTGTATGTATATATATATATATATATATATATATATATATATATATATATATATATATATATATATATATATATATATAGGTTGTTGAAGTTTTATAGTCTATTACGGGTACAAGTTTATTAACTGACTTTCTGACCATATCCTCTTAAAAAATGCAGATATAGATTTTTTCTTTTTCAAATCAATGCACTATCTACTGCTATAAAGGTCCTGAATATTTAAAATCAACATTTACAATAAGCGAGAAAAGGAACAAGATTTACGATCACGCAAGGAAACAGCAATGAAGAATAGCTTGAAATAATCCAAAATGTGTCATGCATATTCTATAACCTAAGTTTTACTTTGAACATGGAAAAGATCATTTATATGATATGAGCATGAAATAGAACATGCAATAGATTAAAGCTGACTGGAATAATACTGGGAATCTTTTAGCTTATAGCCTACAGTACTGTAAACAATAAAGTTATTTTTGTATCGCGAATAAATATAGTAATATTGGTCTCTTGGTATTTAATCTTTACAGAAGATATTATAACAGGCTTAAATATCACAGCTACGATTCTACATTTACAGTAAATTTCACAACGCAAAACTACAAAAATATTCAAGTCTATCAAATACTTTTATGTATAGAAACCTTAAAAGCAAACATATTTCAATAAAAAAAAAACTAACAACTAAATATTTCCGTTATTGTTTGGCTATATTTGAGAGCACGCGTATAAGTAAATATAAGGTTAAATATTATTCCCTTCGAATTTAAAAACATGTGGAATACGTTTGGCCCAGTTTTTTTTTTTTTTTTTTTGCGTGGTGTGTGTGGGACATTTAGCAAAACGCGTAATAACACGAATGAATGCTTTGATGAAATATGGTTGCACTCTCTCGATTTACAAAAAAGCTGTTTTCATACGCTATTAACTTTTTCACTACAAAATAAAATTATTCTCTCGTTATTCAAGTGTTCATTTTTAAGCTGAAACAGAGAGTTCTATAATTAATTACACAGAGGATTAATTATTAATTTTGTTGTGCAGTTGATTACTTTATGGAAATAAGACGAAAATCTATTTAAAAGTTTATAAATGAAATATAACGAGTTTAAATGGACAGTTATCAAGATCATTGGGTCTCTAATGTACTTCAGCTCGTGGTGGTAACAAAATCTATTGGAAATTAAGAAAGAAACTATATTTGCATTTTACTCACTAAACAATACACTACAACAATATATATATATACATATATATATATATATATATATATATATATATATATATATATATATATATATATATAACATACAATACATACATATATATGTATATATATATATATATATATATATATATATATATATATATATATATATATATATATATATATATATGTATATATATAGGTATATATATATTATATATATATATGTATGTATATATATATATATATATATATATATATATATATATAGGTATATATATATATATATATATATATATATATATATATATATATATATATATATATATATATATATATATATGTGTGTGTGTGTGTGCGCGCGCGCGTGAGTGTGGGTGTGAGTGCGTGCCCGCACAAACGCACATGTGTGAAAGGGATTGCAATCGTGAACTACGAACCAAAGGAATAATTTCCTGCATTTGTCATCGGTGGAGAACAAAAGTGCATTTCCCCTTTAACCCGGTAATGTAAAAATATTTCCCTCGAGAGCTATAAATGAGACTTATTGTTAATCTATATTTGCCTTGTTTGGTTTAATGCGGAGACACTTCGATAAGGGAACGTTCAAAAATGAAAAATATATATTTATTTATATGTGAATGTAGACATGAATGGATAATACAGTAGTTATACATAGATGGATGGTTTTTTTTTGCATTCCGTTTTGCATTAAATATAAAAGTTTTTCAGTTATACATATATGTATGCGTTTGTGTATACAATTATTTTTCATAGTATATATTCTGTGTACGTATATTCACACTCTCAACATTAATGAACTTTTTTACAACTACTTTATTTTTTTTACAACTACTTTATTAAGGTAAATAAATATAACCCCAGGGAAAAATAAGCTAAGTTTTTGATAGCTTTAACCGAAGTGGATTACCAAAAGTATTTTGTATTGAATGTTTTATATATATACATATATATATATATATATATATATATATATATATATATATATATATATATATATATACATATATATATAAATATATATATATATATATATATATATATATATATATATATATATATATATATATATATATATATATATATATATATATGTGTGTGTGTGTGTGTGTGTGTGTGTTCAGTAATCATACCACATAACTGCCAGCTGAAATCAGGATGTTAACACCTTCCTGCATCATATAAATTAAAGGGAAAAGGTGAATGATTATATGTACATACATACAGATACATACACATACATATATACACATGAAATATGAAAATTCTAACAGTGGAGGTAAAAAAAATCTTCTCACAACAAGTTTAAAATATCATCAAACATCAAACGGAAATTTAAACCTACATTTACTTAGGATGTGATAATAGAATTATCTTTAATAAACAAAATCACAGAACCAGCGTAAAGTAATAACAAACATATATTTCATTATACATAACCCATTTGCAGGGTCATTGTGATCTACAGTCCTAAGTTCGGAAGTTTCTTTTTTGAACAACCATTAAGTTAAAAGCAAAATTAATAACAGGCGAACATTAGACAACCTGGGACTTTTTGCCTTTCAATGTAGCTCTGTGAAAATGGGATCTCGTTGTTTTAACGATAATAGCCATGCAATTGTGCATTGCATAATCTCTTTTCGTTTCCGTTTTTATTCTATTTCGAAATCTTTTGGAAGAGGCACGAAATGGCATCAGAAATTGAGATGGTGCCGAGGCTATACTTTGTCCCTATTTTGTGGCCACTTCATTTATTCAATTTGGTACATTTCTCGTGTTTTTGGGTCATGATGTTATGCAATTAGGAAGAATAAAAGTTTTATGACAAGAACGAGCATTCGGGAGAGTTAAGAGACTGTCTTTAGATGGCGCTGAGGAGTTCAAATATGAAGGAAAGTAAGCTGTTGGGAAGTAGGTGACGGCCTCTGTAAAAAGCATTAAACTTTGGAGAGGCAATGAAACGTCTTCATTGACGGTATCTCCCCTACATAGTAAAGACAAAGTGTCTCTCTCTCTCTCTCTCTCTCTCTCTCTCTCTCTCTCTCTCTCTCTCTCTCTCTCTCTCTCTCTCTCTCTCTCTCTCATATATATATATATATATATATATATATATATATATATATATATATATATATATATATATATATATATATATATATATATATATATTATATATATATATATATATATATATATATATATATATATATATATATATATATATATATATATATATATATATATATATTTCTTTCTGTTACGATGAGGGGCAACCATTCAGAAACGACAAATTGCCCATACTCCCATGTGGTAGTTAGGAAAAGAGGAAGAGTGGAAAGGGTCGAATCTGTATGTGTGTCTGTGCACATTTCTATCTAAAGATTTAGAAGTTCTTTTTAGCGGGTCACATACACTAATTACAAAATATTCACTATGAATTTAGCTCTTCAGAAAAAGAGAATTTTTCTGCTCAATTTGCAGAACTGCCAATTAAATGTCACTGAAAGTATAATTTTACTGATTTCTGTTCTTCATAGAGAAACACATTGTGGAATGGAAGGGAGG
>NC_090739.1:24016410-24021410 GCF_036898095.1 Palaemon carinicauda
AAGGGAACGTTTAAAAAATGAAAAATATATATTTATTTATATGTGAATGTAGACATTAATGAATAATACAGTAGTTATACATAGATGGATGGTTTTTTTTTTTTGCATTCCGTTTTGCATTAAATATAAAAGTTTTTCAGTTATACATATATGTATGCTTTTGTGTATACAATTATTTTTCATAGTATATATTCTGTGTACGTGTATTCGCACTCTCAACATTAACGAACTTTTTTACAACTACTTTATTAAGGTAAATAAATATAACCCGAGGAAAAAATAAGCTAAGTTTTTGATAGCTTATATGTGTGTGTGTGTTTTTGTGTGTGTGTGTGTTCAGTAATCATACCACATAACTGCCAGCTGAAATCAGGATGTTAACACCTTCCTGCATCATATAAATTAAAGGGAAAAGGTGAATGGATATATGTACATACATACGGATACACACACATACATATATACACATGAAATATGAAAATTCTAACAGTGGATGTAAAAAAATCCTCTCACAACAAGTTTAAAATATCATCAAACATCAAACGGAAATTTAAACCTACATTTACTTAAAATGTGATAATAGAATTATCTTTAATAAACAAAATCACAGAACCAGAGTAAAGTAATAACAAACATATATTTCATTATACATAACCCATTTGCGGGGTCATTGTGATCTACAGTCCTAAGTTCGGAAGTTTCTTTTTTAAACGACCATTAAGTTAAAAGCAAAATTAATAACAGGCGAACATTAGACAACCTGGGACTTTTAGCCTTTCAATGTAGCTCTGCGAAAATGGGATCTCGTTGTTTTAACGATAATAGCCATGCAATTGTGCATTGCATAATCTCTTTTCGTTTACATTTTTATTCTATTTCGAAATCTTTTGGAAGAGGCACCAAATGGCATCAGAAATTGAGATGGTGCTGAGGCTATACTTTGTCCCTATTTTGTGTGCACTTCATTTATTTAATTTGGTACATTTCTCGTGTTTTGGGGTCATGATGTTATGCAATTAGGAAGAATTAAAGTTTTATGACAAGAACGAGCATTCGGGAGAGTTAAAAGACTGTCATTAGATGGCGCTGAGGAGTTTAAATATGAAGGAAAGTAAGCTGTAGGCAAGTAGATGACGGCCTCTGCAAAAAGCATTAAACTTTGGAGAGGCAATGAAACGTCTTCATTGACGGTATCTCCCCTACATAATAAAGACAAAGTGTCTCTCTCTCTCTCTCTCTCTCTCTCTCTCTCTCTCTCTCTCTCTCTCTCTCTCTCTCACATACATACATATATATATATATATATATATATATATATATATATATATATATATATATATGTAACACACACACACATATATATATATATATATATATATATATATATATATATATATATATATATACAGTGGTACCTCTACATACGAATTTAATCCGTTCCAGAACCAACTTCGAATGTAGAAAATGTTCGGATGTATAAACGAATTTTCCCATAAGAATACATTGAAATAGGATTAATCCGTAGTTGAGCCCAAAAACCTATGATAACTTTTTAATAAACTACTACACATGATTTCCCATGAGAATAATGCACACTAAATTAGATAATAGACATGTAAATAAGAAGAATTAGCAAAAAATGATAAATAAGAAACAGGTTTTTAGCGTCACTTTACCTTAGAAACTCCAGCGCAGGTGTTGTTGGTCTTGCTACGCAGAGAGGAGACGGACGGGCGGCGAGGAGGTAGAGAGGTTAACTACGATAAACGTACACTACTGTAACTTATTCTAACTTACACTAAGTGAACTTTAACATAACTTAGCTTATTTTTTTTTTATTTCTATATTTTATATTTTTTAAACATTTTCTGTTTTCCTTTTTGATGATTAATTTTAATCACTTTCACTCTCTACACTTAAAATTGACTGAATTTCTATCGCTTCACTCTATGCCGTTTTCTTTGTTTCACTTTCTTCCGCTTCACTCTTTCCCGTTTTCTTCGAATCACTTACATCCTCTTCATCACGAGTTCGCTTCGTAGTTTTTTGAAAGAAATTATCGATAGATAGTTGCTTGGTACGGCTTTTCAGAATGTTTCGAAAGTGAGTTAGGCAAACATCATCGAACTGCGAAACTACAGGACAAACCTGCAATTTTTTTGGGTGGTATTTGTCGATGAAGTCGACCACGTCTTGATATTTTCCTAACACCTCTTTTATATGCGCCGAACCTAACACATGTTCTACCTCCTCGCTCCCTTCCTCATCATCACTCATGTGCTCAGACATAGCATGGAGTTCCTTGAGCTCATCTGGGGTGAGCAGGTGCCTTGTCAAGGCATAGCAGGCACTTTAAAGGCAATTTCTGTTCATAAAGATACTTCTTCACAGAAGGGCCGAAAACTTGGTTAACCCATTGCACAAAGAACTGCCTAGTGACCCAGGCCTTCGAGTTGGATTGCAAGAAAACATGAAGCTGGTCCTTATCGACGTTGTGTGCCTTAAAGGCCATAGGGTTCTCAGAATGGTAAACCAGTAAGGGCTTGACTTTAAAGTCCCCGCTAGCGTTGGCACATAGATCAAGAGTCAACTGATCCTTCATTGGCTTATGCCCAGGCAATTTCTTCTCTTCGGCGGTGATGTAGGTTCGACTGGGCCTCTTCTTCCAAAACAGCCCGGTTTCATCACAATTAAACACTTGCTACTCTACGTAGCCTTCTTCCAGCACGATCCTTTCGAAGTTCTTGACAAAGTCAGCTGCAGCCTTTGTGTCCGCACTAGCAGCCTCTCCGTGGCGAACAACTGAATGAATCCCGGACCGTTTCTTAAATTTCTCAAACCAGCCACGAGATGCCTTGAAATCATCTGAGGAAGGCTCGGTTGAACTCTCCCCAGCATCACCCCCAGAGCTCTCCTCCTTCAAGTCCGTAAAGATGGCGTGCGCCTTCTCGCAGATGACGGTCTCGCAGATAACGGTCTCGGTGATGGTGTCGCCAACGATCTCTCTGTCCTTGATCCACACTAGCAGAAGTCGTTCCATCTCTTCTATGATAGGGCTACGGCGGTTTGAAATTATGGTGATCCCCTTAGAAGGTTTCACTGCTTTAATAGCTTCCTTCTGTTTAAGGATTGTCGAGATCGTCGACATATTACGGCCATACTGTTTAGTAAGTTCACTCACGCGGACGCCACGCTCATGTTTTTCAATAATTTCCTGCTTTACGTCTAAAGAAAGCATTTCCTTCTTCCTTTTCTCACCACTACCACTACCACTTGCAAAACTAAGCCTTTTAGGACCCATACTTTACGTAAATTACCATTAAAGGATGCACGTAAAAAAATCACGATTAAAACACAGTTAATAGCAGAACGCACAGGGCACAACCGCAAGAAGCCGACGAGAACAGAGGAATGACCCAAGTCACGCTAATTGAGGGTCCCTCCGAGGTCGAAGTGCTGCCTTCTATCGGTGAAAATAAAAAACACTTCAGGCACTATGAGCACCGACTACGCGTACGAGTATTGTTTACTTTGGGTGTCCAAAAAAAACATTCGGGTGTAGAGTAGGAACGTGTTCGAATTGTACTTCGCGTCGAAAAATTCGGATACAACCGGTATGACGAAAATTGCTTACTTCGTGTGTAGAGTAAAAAATTTGCTCGAATTTTACTTTGGATGTTGGAAAATTCGGATGTAGATACGTTCGTGTGTAGATGTTCCACTGTATATATATATATATATGTATATATATTTCTTTCCGTTACGATGAGGGGCAACCATTCAGAAACGATAAATTGCCCATACTGGCATGTGGTAGTTAGGAAAAGAGGAAGAGTGGAAAGGGTTGAATCTGTATGTGTGTCTGTGCGCATATCTATCTAAATATTTAGAAGTTATTTTAGGCGGGTCACGTACACTAATTACAAAATATTCTGTCTGAATATAGCTCTTCAGAAAAAAAGAATTTTTTTTTGCTTAATTTGGAGAACTGCCAATTAAATGTCACTGAATGTATCATTTTACAGATTTCTGATCTTCATAGAGAAAGATATTGTGGACTGGAGGGGAGGAACTTTGTTCTTAAGCTTAATGAAAGTATATAAAAAATAATACCTACAGTATATTAAGAGTAACTGATCATGATACATCCCAGAAAATGGGTATCCCCTTGAAAAAAAAGGGGGCAGTTTTCTTGATAAAAAATATTCAATATCCTGTGAGTAGAAAAAAAAATTCATTTTACATAAAAGAGGTATTCCAGAATTTGAAAAGAAGAAAAATGAAATAAAATCTTAAGTGACTTGACAAATCCTTGATAGCACCAGGTTACATTAAAGACAGGTTGGCACCAACAATAAAATCAACTGGAGATTGGAGGGGAATGTGGAGATATTACAAGTTAAACTCTCTCGAAAGAATTTTTATTGTTATCCAGAATGGAATGGAAAATCAAATACGGCACAGAAGTCGGGAAAACCACACTGCACCATCTTTAAAAATGCAAAACATGAATGAATATTCAAAAGGTGAGAATTGAACAAAGAAATCCCGCACATTCTTTCTTAAAAATACATCTAGAAACTATTCATTTTAAAGGAAAAAATATATCTTTCATATATTAAAATTTGTTAAAATAATATCTTGTAATAATGCCAAAAGAGGCTTTGTTTCTTACTGAAGGCCAATTTGAAATGGAATGTAGTTCATCGAAAATAGCTGGTACTAAAGTTATAAAAGTAAATAAATAAGTAAATAAGCATACTAAATAAGATAAATGGGCTCAAATTTATTCTACTATTCTACGTATACCTGAAACGATTTATAAACTAAAGCTAAAAGCTATTGTTACGATTTCTCCCAAATGATATTGAAAACAAAAGCACAAACTACGAAAAAAAGAAAAATAAATGACAGTGCCTCACGCGGATTCTCCCACGATTAGAGTCTGCAAAATATACCATGCCAAGAATACATGCAATGTATAAGTAAAAAAAAACTGC
>NC_090739.1:24036410-24051410 GCF_036898095.1 Palaemon carinicauda
TATTCCCATTTTCAGTCAATTAGAAGGTCGGTTGACTAGTTAATATAGCTAAAATATAGTTCTAATTACTACTAATAACAAACAAATCTTTTACCAAGAATATCCACCTTTATTCCCTTTTATCAATTCCCGACCCTTTCACTGCCATAGAACAACAGAAATCGCCTCTTTTGTGCTCCAATGTATCTGACTCGAGTTTCCCCCGGAATAGTAATGGTTCTCATTCGCCTATAAAAATACAATAATCGCTCTGGTTCGAAGAGCAGATTAAAACTCGCATTTCCCCATAAGGTGATGATTACCTTTCAGTGAGCAAATGAGTCGACCTTTCATCTCATAAACGGTGGTGATTCTCATTTCGTTTACGACTTCAGTTTCAATGAAAAACAAAGTGATGCTTCTCATTTTATTTGTGCTATAAAACATTGCAAAACAATATGAAGGTTGTGGGTAAAAGCTGCTGTTTATTGACATTTCCCCAAATCACCAGGTCTGTTTTTCTTTTGATTATGCTACTCAAAATTTTTTTTAATAAATAGATTAATTACGGGATTATTACAAACCCAAACCCAAATCTCAACTCTAAAGTCTATACTAACTTAAACCTTGACACAACACGCCATTATACCTAAACCTTTATAAGGTATCTAAAAACAGAAAGAACAGCATTAGAGAAAGGTTCCTCACGGATATAAATGAATGAAATATATATATATATATATATATATATATATATATATATATATATATATATATTATATATACACACACACACACACACACATATATATATATATATATATATATATATATATATATATATATATAAATATTGTAAATCATTAACATCCGTAAGGAAATATATAGAAATGTTGAGCCCGAAATGACTTTCAACATTCTATTTCCTCTGCCTTAAATAGTAGACTTGTACCCCATGGTTATGAAGACCAACCATCTTTCACAACAAACTCACACACACACATACTGTGCATACATATACATACATGTATCCACGTGAGACAAGATGCTCCTCTGCTACTAGAACTTGTCTAAGCCTAACATATTAGGGAGAAGTGTTGCAATACGCTTTTCATTTTACGAGGAAGTGGGTCGTCGGATCAAGCGCTAAAAAGGAACTCGGTTGAGCAGACTCAAATCCATCTAAACCTGGGAATATTTCTCCCACTTTTGAATATCTCGTTTCCTCACTGACATCTCCCTTCCGGGGAAGATGACGTCTGGGTTCTAGCTTAGGACTTAATTTATTTTCCATGTTTGTAATATTGCGTCTTTTATTAACGATATTCGGATTGATCGATTTTATAAATATCTAGGCCATGTCGCCTGAAACTGTGGTCGGAAGTTCTCTCATCCTGCTTCCTGAGACCTTTGTTATCTAAATATTATTCTAATCCATTTCCTCTATTACTTATCGCAGTTTTAATCTTTCATAAGCCACTTACACTGAAATATGGAAATAGTTCATTCCCAAACCATCCAAATGTTGTCTTTCATAACCAAATTTTCCTTTCATAAATGTAAATGAACCCAAAATACCTTCTTCATTTCCAAACCTTTTGCAGTGTTCCTGTCTCCTTTCCAGGATCGCCTTCTGTACAATTTTCTTGTTCCCTCGTCCTACATATATTGCAATATAATACAATTCCATTGCTTCCATCCTTTCACTATTCCTACTGAAATTTATTGCTTCTTCTCCTTGGTCCCATTCATCTTCATAACCGAATTATTGTTAGAAACAAAGTTCCCTTTTCCCTAGATCTTGAACTTCTCATCGTTGTCAACATCAGTTATCGGATACTAGAATATCACATGGTTTCTAATGTTCATAATAATCCTTAAATAATATTCACTTTCAAATATACACTATTACAAATAATTTTGAACCTTTTTTTACTTATTTTTGCTAGTTTTTAGTTACTATCACCATTTGACTCTGTAAAGCTTAAACAATTACTCACCCCTAGTCTTATCTACAGTAAGAAAATTATTATGATCTTTATTATGAATAATTAACAAAAGCGAGTAATATGTATTCTAAAAGAATCTTGTGACTAAATAAATATTGAGTTAATACAATTAATCCACAAATATATAATTGCATTACTATTATTCAAGTTCCCCTCCTCTTAAACTCTCTTCAGATAACTAATCACTCAGCCTCTGAATCTCCCCTCATCTCCCAAGGACCCTCAAATTCTCTCAATTGTAGAGAAATCTCAACACTAACCACTCGACTTCCATCCGCATAAACACAAACTTAGACAAACATTTCATGCAAATCGCGAAAATAAAAACCCAATTTCTTCACCAAAATCCTTTCAGATTTGTATGATTTCATTCTCAAATTGCATCTCCAATACCAGTCGTCTGCAATGTAGCGGATCAATTTCTTTTTTCATTTTCAATTATAACTTCGGAAAGAAATTGATTACTCTTTTTGGTTAACAGATTTTTGGAGGCTATAGTATAAAAGAACACCAGTTCAAAAGAATGTTGGGATTTCGCTATTGTTCTATAGATTCTGTGCACTAAAGGATTTTTCTTCAGCTATAGCTCACACCCCCGTCTCTCTGTATTAAAAAGCACGAGCGCGCGTGCACGCACACACAAATTGTACTAAAGATTCTTTTGTTACTTTTACCTTATTTCACGGGTTCTTGTCCTTATGCCTCGTTTGTTCATTAAAAGAAGTTGGTGGAACCAATAGAAATTTATTCATTAGTCAAGTCCTTCACATTTTTTTTTTTATTTCAAGTCTTTTTTATAAGAGTGAAATGAAATCTTCCTGTTCCTTTCTCTTCCCCACCGTCAACCTCTCACCCATTTCCTCCGTCTCTTTTGAACATCAAGGAAAATTCATTTAGTTTTTTAATTAATGAAAGACTTTCGTTTTTAATAGATAGGGATTAGGATGAAAATCTACTCTTGACTAAAAATCTCTCTCTCTCTCTCTCTCTCTCTCTCTCTCTCTCTCTCTCTCTCTCTCTCTCTCTCTCTCTCTCTCTCTCTCTGACTTTAAGAATCGCTGATAAAAACATTTTATTTTCATATCTATTGACATTTAACTATCGTTGTTAACTCTACCTCAGCTTTTAAACAGCAGAGTATGCAAAAATCTCGGTACTGAAAATTCTATGGACGTAAGCTAGCAACAGAGAGAGAGAGAGAGAGAGAGAGAGAGAGAGAGAGAGAGAGAGAGAGAGAGAGAGAGAGAGAGAGAGAGAGCTCCTTTCCGACTTCGAATTTTCCTGGCTTCAATGACTGTTTTCGCCCTTCCTTGTAGCTGAAGGCCACAACACTCGTGGCCACCATCAATATCAAGAGGTACTCAGCTATAAGTGTGTTTAGGGTAATGCTAATGTCTTCGGATAGAGGGTTTCTTCCTTTAATATAAATTGGAAACTCAATGGATACTACAAGTTGTAGTTGTACGATGATTACGCTTTAAGAATTTCACTGGGAATCGTAGTTTATCTATACCGTCTGACTATTCTGAGCTTACATCTTTTGTCCTATAAATATTTCTTTGATTTGGGCTAAAAACTAGTTTTTTTTTTTTTCACAGTTCCATTTATTCTTGAAACTTTCTTCCCATACCTACCAATTCTATTCACGAACTTCCAAAGGAGCGAAGCTTGGAATGTTTTCCTTTTCTAATTTGCGTTCGAATAATGCAAAAGAGGATAAAAGAATATTTTCATTTGTACAGCAATGTGATCTCTAACTCTCTTTAAATTTGCATCTAAGTTATATCAGTAAAGAAAAGTGTATGGAATAGTCTATAACTTTACTAAAAAAAAATATAAAAATCTGGGAAGGAAAAAGTAAAGAATCAAGATTGGATAAGAAGAATATGGAAGAAAAATAGACTCAGTTCGTGATGAATTTTCTGGTAAAAACGAAGCAGCCACAATACCTTCTCTTCCCACAATTTGTTTTCTTTTCCTCTTCTTCCAATAATCGTTGTATCAAAGATTGAGAGAGAGAGAGAGAGAGAGAGAGAGAGAGAGAGAGAGAGAGAGAGAGAGAGAGAGAGAGAGAGAGAGAGAGATTATTTCTTCTTTTACTCCGTCCATCACCAAATGATGTTTTCACCGACCCGTGAACGTAAACAAAATCTCGTCAAATACATACTTCTAAATGTTTGTTAGTATTTTCTGTTTCGGTATTTTTTATCAGTAAATAAACAATATCATTGTTTACGTCTCACTGATTTTGTTACTGGATGGCAACGGAGATAATGTTGACTTTATTAACAATACTGGCACCTAAAGGTCACAGATGAAGCCAGCAGAATAAGTAAATATCAACAACAACAACAACAAAGGGAATAGCTATTGATAATGGCTGTCTTAATCATAAAAAAAACAATAATAAATATGTGAGCTCGTTTGTCAGTGAAGTGCCGAAGAGAATTTGATCGGGAGTGAAATAGGCAAGTGCTTCATAAATCCGGCGATTTATGAGAATTGAATCCCACTTCCAAATCCTTCGAGAGGATTTCGCACCCTTTAAGAGGATCCAGACTTTCAGTGGAGGATTTGAACCAAATTTCCAATCGCTTTGATCCGTTGCGCTGAGATCAGTAGAGTTCAAAAGACGGAGTTCTTTTTTCTTATTATTATAAGTAAGCGTTTTATGATGATTGAAGGCTCTTCCGGTTGGCCTCTTGAAAGGGTGAGTTCTGCAGAGTGGAAATGGAGGTTGAAAGTTCTTTTACTGGATTAGAAGGGAAAGCAAATGGAGGGAAAATCTTCTTTCAGGAAAAAAAAAATGGAAGATCATTTTCATTCACAGAATGACAGCCATAGAAAAGTTGTTTCACTAAGTAGAAATAAAGAGAAAATATTCTACTTTAGAATGACGGGAGAGCCGTCTCTCACAAAATAAAAATGAGATTAAAGTTTTCCCTGATATGAAACAGGGAAAGACGTTTTCTATGAGGGAAAGCATATCACAATTCGAAGTTTTCCATAATGATTTCCTCAAAGAGCAGAAACTACACCAACTCGCGTCGACACTGGTTAAAAGAATAAATACTGATAGAAAGTTAAGAGAGAAAGAATTAACAAAGCTGAGTGGGAGGCTTCTTAGTTCGAGTATGTCAGGAAGAGAATATTTCTCTGGAACAAGAGTCAAAACCTTATTTGTTTCTGCTTCTTAAAATAACGTCAGAATAAAATCAAAGAATCGATCGTTATCCTATGATATGGAAACTATTCTCAGAGAAATACGGATGTGGACCATGCAATGGAATAACAAATTTCTTGGTTTACATATATAGTAAATAAAAATGATTAAAAAAAGTAAAAATATAGACGAAACAATGATGACAAAAATGTAATTGAACAGAAACAACGAATTAAGAAATATCTCGCAAAAGAAATTATGATGAAATGAATACATCCAATAATTCTACGTTTATTTTGATTTTTGTTTTGCTGAAAATACCGTGGTGTGTAGGAAGGGATTCCCAGAAGACCCATCCTATTGTGACATCACCTGAGGACTGAAACTGTCCCACGAATCGAAGGAAGGAAGATCCCAGAAGGGAAAACAACAAACAACCAATATGGAAATAATTCCAACTAACATTTGGTCATAAACAGCGACCTTTTTGAAAGTGACCTTTCGTGTTGACGAACATAAAAACCTTATGGACTCGAATTTATTTGATTTGTGAATAATACTGAATGCTACAACGGGAAAACACTGCCACTTTGGAGTATTTACTTCCACGAATCCGACGGGTTTTTGTATCAAATGGACATTGCGTCGAACGGCGGTTTATTTTTCTGCTTCTGCCAATGATCGAATGGAAATATTTTTCTCTAACAAAACAGTAAACTTTTTTATGAAGGAATAGTGATTATTATTTCTCTGTTTACTTACAGAAAATACTGTATTGCCTTGAAGCAAATATTGAAACCTCTTTCGATTGTCTGTAAATTCCAAACACGAACACACACACACACACACACACACACACACTATATATATATATATATATATATATATATATATATATATATATATATATATATATATATATATATATATATATATATATATATATATATATATATATAAATACATATATATACATATACATATACTGTATACATACATATATATATATATATATATATATATATATATATATATATATATAAATATAATATATATATATATATATATATATATATATATATATATATATATATATATATTACTGTATATATAAAATTTTTCACAGTATTTCTTCAAGCTTCCTTTCTGTCATCATTTCTTTTAGCCTCTAGCACTTTTTGAGATTCGTTGCCTTAATAAATAATAATATTAATAATAATAATAATAATAATAATAAAAATAATAATAATAATAATAATAATAATAATAATAGTTATAATAATAATAATAATAATAATCTGGTTCAACAATTATATAAGATTTTAGCGTATCCGTCTAACTGGAAACAATTCCCAACCAGGACATGATTAATAATAGTTAGCTTTACTGACTGAAAAGTTTGCCAATTACCAAAGGTTATTGTTGAAACTCTTAAGAGTACGAACAATCCTCTGCCGATCCACAGTCGATCTCTTTCTCTTTCTTTTTCTTTTAGGGTATAAATTAGAGAGGTAATATGTGCTACCCTTGATTTATATATATATATATAATATATATATATATATATATATATATATATATATATGTATATATATATATATATATATATATATATATACAGAGAGAGAGAGAGAGAGAGAGAGAGAGAGAGAGAGAGAGAGAGAGAGAGAGAGAGAGAGAGAGAGAGAGAGAGAGAGAGATTACTGTTCACAAACTCCTTAATCTGAAACGGAATCCTAATTACAATTAGTAATCCTATTGTCCATTCCACACACCCTCACGCCCTTTTCCTCCGAAAACCATAAAACAAATTAAGGCCTGGAATAATTTTATGAACTACCGTATTCTTTCAAACGCCACCTGGCCGTAAAAAAAGGTGTGAATCCATTATTCTCAATTAAATGAAACTTTTTGTTTCTCTAAATATAGTCATTATTACAGTCGCTCTCCCATGAATAAATGTGAAAAATTAAGTTGATTTCCGTTTCAGAGAACATGTGTTCAACTGTAATTTTTTTGTTCTTAATGATTTTGAAAAAGACATGTATTGGAGCTGATGATGAAGAATATTGTTAATTCTTTCCTTAATATTTGTAGTTTATTTGAACACACAAAGGAAGATAAAGTAAGAGTTATGTTTGTGCCTTAAATGAATAATAACCTTAAACTAGAAAACTCATTAAAACAGACGTTTTTATTTGTAATCAAGGAAAAAAAAATTAATAAAGCGGAGATATAAGATATGAAAGGGTAAATAGACATGTAAGCAGAAAGTCCATGTTTTAGAAAGATCTTACTAAAAAAAAGAGAGAAAAAAAAAACCAAGTCTCTTCTTAGTTCTTTCAAAATACTTCTCACTTCTGTCGACAGAAATTCCATTGAGGTTTGTCTGGCAAACCAATTCTGAAGTAATAATCTATTGAGAGAGATAAAGGGGAAGAGGCCATTATTAACACCAGAGAGAGAGAGAGAGAGAGAGAGAGAGAGAGAGAGAGAGAGAGAGAGAGAGAGAGAGAGAGAGAGAGAGAGAATTCTAGTTTCGGAAAACGTCAAATAAATGGCCAAATAATGTACTGTACAAATGCATTACCTTTGTAGATAGTACAAAAAAAGTTTGCCGATATATTCAATTACGACCCCATATGATTTCATCATTCAGGGCTTGCTACAAATTAGGAAATAATCCCATCGAATTGCATTACTGATTCGACAATGTTAGGTTTCATTTGGAGTGCCTGATTAAATACATACTTTAACAAGCGGGTTATGTACCTAATGAAATGTCATAATAAATCATGTTTAATATTCAGGCTGAAATGTATGTTCCCTTGCGTTATGAATAAAGTATTGTAGAATATTTGATCTATTGCACAAAATTCTTTTTTTAACGAAATTAATTTTCAGTCTGATAAATTCTTGGAAAATAAGATGCAGATTTTGAATTGAGCGTATTTCCTTTATGCAAATATCGATTTAGGATTTACAGTTTGCCACCTTCACACCTATTTCATAAACGCACCAATCTGTACTTTGCATTATTCAATCTTTTTCAAAGTTTTAATACCAAAAGTTTAACAATAAGAATTTCATCCACCACATTCTGACTGAAGATATGTATTCACCCGCTTCTATATTTATTGGTGGCCTACTAGAAACGTCCCTGTCTGGCAATCGCAGGACTGGGGTTCGAGTCTCGCTTAAACTCGATAGTTTCTTGCAGTGTCAGCAATCTCACCATCCTTGTGATCTATAGGTCTACCTGCTGAGTCATCAGCAACTATTGCCTGGCCCTCCCTGGACTTTGCTTGAGCGGAGATGGGGCTTGGGGGCTGATCATATGCATATATGGTCAGTCTCTAGGGCATTGTCACTGTCCCTTGTCTCTGCCATTCATGAGTGGCCTTTAAACAAGTCTATGTTCAAGGACGTTGATGGGCTGGCGGAAGTATGCTCTGTACCATTACCAATAACTTACTCTCAATATAACAGTGAAATCAAACATGGCGACATTTATTACCTTGACATGCGCAGCTGGGCGGCCAAATCCTTTCTGACTTTTTTTCCCAGTAAAATAAATGCCTCAACAACACCAATATGTGGAAAAGTTATCTGAAGTTATGAATGAAAAGAACGCCATCCATGTCCTCCGAGACCAGATAAGATGACAAATCTGATATACCCTATTCCCTAGACAGCCGAACCATGATTACAAACCACCGCCTCCCCAAACACTATGACCAAAGGATGAGCATTATAACATAGGGAAAACCACGCGCGCACACACATAATAAATAAATATAGATATATATATAAATACATATATATATATATATATATATATATATATATATATATATATATATTATCATAAGCAGTAACTAGTCTACTGCAGGGCAAAAGCCTCAGACAAATCCTTCAAATCCCGTCTATTTAGGCTATGGTTTTTCTAAGCCAGACTATACCATCAAATCTTCTTAGCTCGTCGATCCGTCGTATACTTTATATATATGTGTATATATATATATATATATATATATATATATATATATATATATACATACATATATATATATATATATATATGTGTGTGTGTGTATGTGTGTGCGTGTATTTATGAACATATATACACATAAATAATTGAAGCCAAAATCTCCTGTCTAACATCTATCAAATTTTAATGGCATTTCAAGCGAATGAATTCTTCACTAATTGGAAAATTTACATAAAAATACCAAGAGGTAAGATAGGCCTCTAAGCATAATGGAATATCAACATTAAACAAATGAAATAATTCAAAATAGGAGTCAGGCTCAGAAGAGGAATTCCATTCCAATTAAAAGTTGGGAAACGGCTACTCAAACTTCATTGGTTAGATCAGATTTTTTTTGAGTGGTGCAATTAATTATAGTATTAAATATGTATGATGAAAATTTAATCATTTTTATGAACATGTATTAGTTCATTTATGCAATGCTCCCATACACATGGGTAAGACAATTCCTGTGTTATATATATATATATATATATATATATATATATATATATATATATATATATATACACACACACACACACATATATATATATATATATATATATATATATATATATATATATATATTTAGATATGGTATTCGTGTACCTATATGTACATACATGCGTATGTATACATAAGTGAGCAGCCAGACATTTTCTCTATTATATAAGGGAGACTACCACTGTCATTACTATTATCCTTGTGATAATCAGCTATGCTATATCCCTCAGTAAAAGTGAGAGAGAGAGAGAGAGAGAGAGAGAGAGAGAGAGAGAGAGAGAGAGAGAGAGAGAGAGAGAGAGAGAGAGAGAGAGATTTACTGGTCGTAAGGTTAGTTTGAACCAAGAGTTAAGAGGTTGGAAAGCAGGAGGGAAGAAAGGAAGTTTGAAACGACACAAAGTAGAAGGCTTAAAAGTGGGTGCTTGGCTTCTAGGGGACGAAGGGACTCTGCAAAGACCCGATTTCATTGGTCCATTTGAAATTGTTTATTGTTACTGGAGAATGGAATGTTACAGTTCCATTCAAAACCACTTGGCGATTTTGCTTTTCATTTGTTTGTTTATTCAATAAACGTTAACTTTGAGTACTCATCTTCAATGAGATTCTCTGCGTTATTTCCACATTTAGGCTTTTCAGCCAAATAGGTGGTTAGACTAGTTAATATTGGTGAAAATAAAATTACTTATTATCATTAATAAGAAAAAATCTCTTACAAAGAATATCAACTATTGGATTCCCATTTTAACATACTCCTCTTTTCCTTTTTATCAATTCCCGTCTCTTTCACTGCCAGAGAACAACAGAAATCGCCTCTTTTGTGCTCCAATGTATCTGACTCGAGTTTCCCCCGGAATAGTAATGGTTCTCATTCGCCTCCAAAAATGCAATAATCGCTCTGGTTCGAAGAGCAGATTAAAACTCGCATTTCCCCATAAGGTGATGATTACCTTCCAGTGAGCAAATGAGTCGACCTTTCATCTCATAAACGGTGGTGATTCTCATTTCGTTTACGCCTTCAGTTTCAGTGAAAAAAAGTGACGTTTCTCATTTTGTTTGTGCTATGAAGCATTGCAAAACAATATGAAGGTTGTGGGTAAAAGCTGCTGTTTATTGACATTTCTCCAAATCACCAGGTCTGTTTTTCTTTTGATTATGCTACTCAAAATTTTTTAAACAAATAAATTTATCACGGGATTATATACGCTTACCTGTGCATTCTCTATTACAAACCCAAATCTCAACTCTAAAGTCTATACTAAATTAAACCTTGACGCAACACGCCATTAGACCTAAATCTTTATAAGGTATCTAAAACAGAAAGAACAGCATTAGAGATAGGTTTCTCACGGATATTAATGAATGAAACAATATATAAATAAATATATATATATATGTGTATACAGTATATATATATTTTATATATATATATATATATATATATATATATATATATATATATATATATATATATATATATAGTAAATCATTAACATCCGCAAGGAAATATATAGAAATGTTGAGCCCGAAATGACTTTCAATATTCTATTTCCTCTGCCTTAGACTTGTACCCCATGGCTATGAAGACCAACCATCTTTCACAACAAAATCACACAGACATACTGTGCATAAATATACATACATGTATCCACGTGAGACAAGATGCTCCTCTGCTACTAATACTTGTCTAAGCCTAACATATTAGGGAGAAGTGTTACGCAATACGCCTTTCATTTTATGAGGAAGTGGGTCGTCGGATCAAGCGCTAAAAAGGAACTTGGTTGAGCAGACTCAAATCCATCAAAAATCTAGGAATATTTCTCCCACTTTTGAATATCTAATTTCCTCCCTGACATCTCCCCTCCGGGGAAAAAGACATCTGGGTTCTAGCCTACAACTTAATTTATTTTCCATGTTTGTAATATTGCGTCTTTTATTAACGATATTCTGATTAATCGATTTAAATATCTAGGCCATGTCGCCTGAAACTGGGGTCGGAAGTTCTCTCATCCTGCCTCCTATGATCTTTGTTATCTAATTATTATTATAATACATTTTCTCAATTATTTATCACAGTTTTAATCTTTCATAGGCCACTTCACACTGAAATATGGAAATAGTTCATTCCCAAACCATCCAAAAGTTGTCTTTCATAACCAAATTTTCCTTTCATAAATGTGAATGAACCCAAAATACCTTCTTCATTTCCAAACCTTTTGCAATGTTCCCGTCTCCTTTCCAGGATCGCCTCCTGTACAATTTTCTTTTTCCGTCGTCCTACATATATTGAAATATAATAGTTCCATTGCTTCCATCCTTTCACTATTTCTACTGAAATTTATTGCTTCTTCTCCTTGGTCCCATTCATCTTCATAACCGAATTATTGTTAGAAACAAAGTTCTTTTCCCTAGATCTTGAACTTCTCATCATTATCAACATCAGTTATCGGATACTAGAATATCACATGGTTTCTAATCTTCATAATAATCCTTAAATAATATTCACTTTCGAATATATACTATTAAAAATAATTTTGAACCCTTTTCACTTATTTTTGCTGGTTTTTAGTTACTATCACCATTTGACTCTGTGCAGCTTCAACAATTACTCACCCTTAGTCTTATCTACAGTGAAAAAATTATTATGATCTTTATTAAGAATAATTAACAAAAGCGAGTAATATGTGTTCTAAAAGAATCTTGTGACTAAATAAATAATGAGTTAATAAAATTAATCTACAAATAAATAATTGCATTACTATTATTCAAGTTCCCCTCCTCTTAAACTCTCTTCAGTTAACTAATCACCCAGCCTTCTCCCCTCACCTCCCAAGGACCCTCAAATTCTCTCAATTGTAGAGAAATCTCAACACTAACCACTCGACTTCCATTCGCATAAACACAAACTTAGACAAACATTTCATGCAAATCGCGAAAATAAAAACCAAATCTCCTCGGCAAAATTCTTTCAGATTTATATGATTTCATTCACAAATTGCATCTCCAATACGACTGCGATGTAGCGGATCAATTTCTTTTTTTTTTAATTTTCCATTATGACTTCGAAAGAAATTGATTACTCTTTTAGGTTTACACATTTTTGGAGGCAACAGTATAAAAGAACACCATTTCAAAAGAATGTTGGGATTTCGCTATTGTTCCATATATTCTATGCACAAAAGGATTTTTTTTATTACTTTTCCCTTCTTCAAGGGTTCTTGTCCTTATGCTTCGTTTGTTCATTAGAAGAAGTTGGTGGAACCATTAGAAATTTATTCAATCGTCAAGTCTTTCACATTTTTCATTTATTTTCATGTATTTTGTATAAGAGTCAAATGAAATCTTTCTGTTCCTTTCTCTTCCCCACCGTCAACCTCTCACCCATTTCCTCCCACTCTTTTGAACATCTAGGAAAATTCATTTAGTTTTTTAATTAGGGAAAGACTTTCGTTTTTAATAGATAAGGATTAGGTTGAAAATCTACTCTTGACTAAAAAATTTTTTTTTTCTCTCTCTCTCTCTCTCTCTCTCTCTCTCTCTCTCTCTCTCTCTCTCTCTCTCTCTCTCTCTCTCTCTCTCTCTGACTTTAAGAATCGCTGATAAAAACGTTTTATTATCATATCTTTTGACATTTAACTATCGTTGTTAACTCTACCTCAGCTTTTAAACAGCAGAGTATGCAAAAATCTCGGTACTGAAAATTCTTTGGACGTAAGCTAGCAACAGAGAGAGAGAGAGAGAGAGAGAGAGAGAGGAGAGAGAGAGAGGAGAGAGAGAGAGAGAGAGAGAGAGCTCCTTTCCGACTTCGAATTTTCCTGGCTTCAATGACTCTTTTCGCCCTTCCTTGTAGCTGAAGGCCTCAACACTCCTGGTCATCATCAATATCAAGAGGTACTCAGCTATAAGTGTGTTTAGGGTAATGCTAATGTCTTCGGATAGAGGGTTTCTTCCTTTAATATAAAGTGGAAACTCAATGGATATTACAAGTTGTAGTTTGTACGATGATTACCCTTTAAGAACTTCACTGGGAATCGTAGTTTATCTATACCGTCTGATTATTCTGAGCTTACATCTTTTGTCCTAAAAATATTTCTTTGATTTGGGCTAAAAACTAGTTTTTTTTTTTTTTTTTTTTTTTTTTTTAAGTTTATTTCACAGTTCCATTTATTCTTTGAACATTTCTCTTCCCATACCTACCAATTCTATTCAAGAACTTCCAAAAGAGCGAAGCTTGGAATGTTTTTCTTTTCTAATTTGCATTCGAATAATGCAAAGAGGATAAAAGAATATTTTCATTTGTACAGCAATGTGATCTCTAACTCTCTTTAAATTTGCATCTAAGTTATATCAGTAAAGAAAAGTGTATGGAATAGTCTAGAACTTTACTAAAAAAATATAAAAATCTGGGAAGGAAAAAGTAAAGAATCGGGATTGGATAAGAAGAATATGGAAGAAAAATAGACACAGTTGGTGATGAATTTTTCTGGTAAAAACGAAGCAGCCACAATACTCTCTCTTCCCACAATTTGTTTCCTTTTCCTCTTCTTCCAATAATCGTTGTATCAAAGATGAGAGAGAGAGAGAGAGAGAGGAGAGAGAGAGATGAGAGAGAGAGAGAGAGAGAGAGAGAGAGAGAGAGAGAGGAGTGAGAGAGATTATTTCTTCTTTTGCTCCGTCCATCACCAAATGATGTTTTCACCGACCCTTGAACATAAACAAAATTTCGTCAATACAAACTTCTAAATGTTTGTTAGTATTTTCTGTTTCGGTATTTTTTATCAGTAAATAAACAATATCATTGTTTTACGTCTCACTTATTTTGTTACTGGATGACAACGGAGATAATATTGACTTTATTAACAATACTGGCACCTAAAGGTCACAGACGAAGCCAGCAAAATAAGAAAATATCAACAACAACAACAACAACAAAGGGAATAGCTATTGATAATGGGTGTCTTAATCATAAAGAAACAATACTAAATATGTGAGCTCGTTTGCCAGTGAAGTGCAGAAGAGAATTTGATTCCGGGTGAAATAGGCAAGTGCTTCATAAATCCGGCGATTTATGAGAATAGAATCCCACTTCCAAATCCTTCGAGAGGATTTCACATCCTTTAAGAGGATCCAGACTTTCAGGTGGAGGATTTGAACCAAATTTCCAATCGCTTTGGTCCGTTGCGATGAGTTCAGTAGAGAGCTCAAAAGGCAGAGTTCTTTTTGCTTATTATAAGTAAGCGTTTTATGATGATTGAAGGCTTCTTCCGGTTGGCCTCTTGAAAGGGTGAGTTCTGCAGAGTGGAAATGGAGGTTGA